>NW_006374404.1:0-1073 GCF_000327345.1 Myotis davidii | reverse complement strand
CTGGGGAGAAGGACTGCTATGATATTGGGACCTTCTGCGTGGGCAGAGGAGGGGCCTTCACTTAAAGCCAAGTTTAAGTGAAGCCCCTTTTAGAGAATAAGGGCCGAAAGCCAGCTTTCATTTATTACCACATATAACTTTCAGGCCTGAGATCAAAGACATAAGGACTTTGTAATATATGATAACATTTATAGCTTTCAGTTGTTTATGGTTTTGATAGTCCTATATCTATTCCCCTGAATTATTAGCAATACAATCCTCATAAAGAAAGGACCTGAGTGCTTATTTTTTGTGGTAGTGAAGAAGTAAGATACTGGGAGGAATGTGGAAGATGCATGTTAGTCCTAGGCAGGGTGTGGGGAAGAACCCTAAGGGATAGAAGGAGTTGTGGCAGCTACTAAGAGCAGAGATGAGTAGAAACAGCCTGTATTGCAGTCTTTGTCATTCTTTTGCCCCCATCAGGAATCATAGAGAATAGGGATAAGGCCCATGGGTTCTTAGGACAAAGTCACCATATATGATACTTTATATGCACTGTCTCTGGTATACATTTCCGGTATGCTTATTACAGATAAGAAAACTGAGAATTGATGCTATGATGCACCTATTATTTTTCATGGCCAATATTACTTCCCACATTTCTATTCCTAGTAGAATTTTTCATCTGGTGAGGCTGTCATTCACCGAGCCTTGCTTCTCCTGACCCAAGTCAGGATATGTGATCCAGGCTGACAAGTCAAAATATACCATTCCTCTGCTGAAGAGTCCAAAATTATTTGATTATTCAGGGATTGATGAAAATACTTTGAAAGAAAGGGTATTTGGCCTTCTAAAAAATGAGCTGGAAGGACCATGCAGGCCCTAAAATTCCCATGGCCATCTTTGCTGCCATGTGGAATGAACCTGCTAATATTAAAACCAGGGGAAAAGAAAATCCAAAGACATGATGGAGGTTATGGCAGAGATGAAGACAATGATAGAGGTTTTTAAAGGCTTCATGTCTTGGTTTCCATCCGACCTCCATCCAGATATCAACTTCCCTGACTACCTGGTAAAAACAACAACAACAACAA
>NW_006374403.1:0-1073 GCF_000327345.1 Myotis davidii | reverse complement strand
ACATAGTTTAATAGTCTTCTTTATTTCAGGTGGGTAGAAAATGTTAAGAAACAATCTGAATTGAAAAAGAGTGCAAAGTTTATTCCAATTAGGGAAGCATAGCACATCAGCAGAAAACTCAAAGATTTCAGAATCAAACCTGCTCTACTTGCCTCTATCTGTGAAAGGAGTGTCATGTATATTATTTGTGACAGAAAGGAAAGATTATCTGTCATGTAGGATACAAATCATGCTTACTCAGAAATGTTGTCTTAATAGTAAGTCAGTAGAAATTACTGCCCAGAAGAAGATATTATTCACTTCAACAAGCTATCATTTGTAGGTGATAACATATTTATCTTATTAATATGTACAGTCTTAAGTGTAATTCACTTTACTGAAGTGTTTATGTTCAGCCCTAGACAAATAGGGGTTTTCATAGCTCCCTCTGTTTGAACCACTTTTCATGCCTTCTTCACTCTTCAGGTCACCAAACCTACACATCCCCTATTCTAACCAACCCTGAATTTGCACTTCCACATCTAGGCCTGCCTTTAAATCTTACATTCTGGTCCATTTGTGCTTATATACATAACTCCTAATTCTATCTTTTCACATATCAACCCACTGACATTTGTCGCCTGTTTCCTTTGGTAAAAAGGAAATCTCAGGTTCTGCTGAAAAGATCCATGCTAAGCTGTTAAGATCTGATAATGGAAGCGAGTTCCCCTCCTCTTAATATTTTGATCGGGGATAATTCATTAACTGAAAGATGGAATGATAACTATCTGTGACAAAGTAGTGCAGGAAACTTTTTATTGCAGAACCTTATGAAAAATCAAATATGATCTTTTTCAAAGAGGATACCTAGAGAGCTAGGGGTGCATCTCAAAGAATATAACATCTTTTAGAGTGATAAAGACAATGGTAGCTGTGTGTCAAGCTGTACTAGTATTTTACAACAATTTTGAAAGCAAACTCAATGGTCATTTGCAGTATAATAACTTTTGGCCTGAAATTACAGGTTTTTTCCTATGTTGTATTGGCAAACTTATTAATGTACGTGTCAAAATACTTACTGCAGTTTTTTTCCC
>NW_006374402.1:0-1072 GCF_000327345.1 Myotis davidii | reverse complement strand
AAGAGTCCTGCGAGGTGTCTAATCCCCACATCAGTCTAGGTAATTACCAGTTAAAACCACTCTCACTGAGAGTTCTACTAGTGCAATTAGTATGTCAGAATAAAGAAGTCACTGACAGCTGGCTGGGCCCGCCCACAGCTGGGCTTCCACTGAACAAGGACCAGCTTGTTGATCCCACCGGCCTTAGATCTTATGAAACACACAGAGGTGGTGGAGGAAGAAGCTGGGGTTTGGAATCCTCAGCCTAGATGATGACATGGACATGCTGTGTGGCCTGGGCTGGCCATTCAACCTCTGTGAGCCCATGAAATGAGACTGGTAACACAGCTTCGCATGGCGCTGCATGGATAAAATAAGGAGTTCTAGAGCTATGGACGTTCAAATGCTAGTTTTTATCCTAAAAATTTGTGGAAACGCCTTTGGCTGGCTTTTAAAATCTGTTTCTGGGTTTCACATGCGCATAAGACACATGGGGGCGTTCCTGTCACATCTGAACCAGGGCTGGGCAGTAGCTGGGAGGGACCAGAGTTGGTGATGAGGCCCAGGTTCACCCTCAAAGAGGGGCTGACTTTCTGCTCCTCCCAAGTACCAACCAATCACACCACGACTCTGAGGATGCTCTGATCACTAGGGGCCCCTTTTATAAGGAGGGGCCTGCGGCTCAGAGAGGGGAGGGACTTGCCTAAGGTCACACAGCAGAGCCAGTGGGGGCCAGGTCTTCCTGAGCTCAGGGCCCTGCTTGATTCACAGCAGCAGCTCCCATTAGGGCTGTGCACGCCTTGGCCCAGGGGACGCTGGTTGAAGCAGGACATGGGCTGGGCGGTGACTCACTCTAGGAGATGGCTCCCTTGGGGGCATTTTCCCCGTGACTCCATCTACAGCTCTTGGTCCTGAGCCCTGGGTCAGCTTGTCCCCAGTACAGAGGTCCAGCCCCGGTTCCACATACTCTCTGTCCCTCGTCCCCACCATGTCCTCTAACCAGGGAGGCAGCATCCAGAACCCAGCGACACAAGTCCTGTGCCTGGCACTGGGCTCTCTGCAGAAGTTAACAGCTGCCTCCTACTGCTCATTG
>NW_006374401.1:0-1072 GCF_000327345.1 Myotis davidii | reverse complement strand
TGTGTGTGTGTGTGTGTGTATGTGTGTTTAAAAGGCCTAAGCAGAGCAACACTGTTCTATGAACTCAAATTCTACTGCTAACCACCAAAGCCATCTTGTCAACTTTGACCTAGAACTGCTACAGTAGATTTTAGAAACTTAGCCACTGCTTTTCACACAGATCCTCTGGAAACACACTATCACTAAGTCGTGTGAATGTCCCCAAGAACTCACCATTCTGTCCGCTTCTGTCTTTAGGGTAGTTGAAGATGTGCTTCTCTCTTAAGGGGACTTTCTGCTTTTTCTGATGACTACCAATGAGGCCAGAGCCACTGTGACCTCCTGACTGTTCATAAACCAGGTCTGCACACTAACATTTCCAAGTATATACAGAAAAGCCCTATGGGGACATTAAAATGGAACTACTGCTTGCTCCAGTACCTCCTTCCTTTCTGGATTCATTGGACAAAAGAGCAAAAATAAAGTATTTTCTTTGTTTTCCCCAGAGTTTGTTGATACTGCACAAACAAGCCCACTTTCCCACTTGTTTCAATTATGCCCTTCCTGGTTCCTAATCTCAGAGAATGGGGCATCCCTCCTCTTCCACACTGTCAGTGTAATCAGATTGAAGAATGTGCTCTGCCAGTGTCCCCTGGGCTTCGCCTAATGCACAAATATATTTTAAATTACATATTTTTATATACAAGCTGAGATTTCCAGTTTCTCTCAAAAAGTTGATAGGTTCAGCTACACTGGGCCAGTGTTCCCATGTGGCATGGGTCAGCTGGAGATCAGTTGGGCAGCAGGTGCCCTTTTATGGACATACCCTCTCCAGTCATCCTCTCTACCCACACTCTCTGTCACATATATCACCCAGTTTCTCCATTCATCTCTCGGCCTGACCCACCCTGAAGATATCTGATTATGTGTCTTCTCTCACACAGAAGATGAATTAACAGTTTCGGGATGTAGCTTCACCTATTATATATAAACAGTACCCTCAAACATTTTCCGACACAACTATTTTTAACACTTAATTTAGAAGAGCTTAGAAGTTGATTTTCTTTCTTTTTTCTTTTTTTAAAATATATTT
>NW_006374400.1:0-1072 GCF_000327345.1 Myotis davidii | reverse complement strand
AAAAAAAAGGCATATAATACAAAAGTTTGGAAGTTGAAGCTGAGGTACCAGTTATATCTCTTGCTCAGTTATGGCTTTTGATCTATGAAAGACAGCAAGCAAAGGTAAGAAAAAGTCAAATTTATAAGCCACCAGTGAGAGGAATCTTGGTACAGCCTGAATAAAAGGAGTCTTTTAGGGTACTGAGGTCATGAACAACAGGAGCCTAATTATTTACACTGGACTAAGCCTTTTCCCACCAAAGGATAAGAATTCTTTAGTTTGGAAGAATTTAGAAAGATATATGGAATAGTGGTTAAAAGCATGGATTCTGCAGTCAGATATCCTGGGGATAAATCGCCACTCAATCTTTTCCTAGTTGTATGCTCTTGAGTGTGTTAGTTCACTATTCTCAGCCTGTGATCATAAATAGAGCTAGCTTGTAGAGATGAGACACAACAGTACAGCATTTAGCATAGTTCATTGCACTTAGTAAGTCTTCCATAATTATTTTATGATGATGATGATGATAATTATCATGATTCATAAGATCTTATTATCTCAGAAAATGGCTGGACACAGCCCACTTAATTACAGTGGAATAGAGCATACTGATCACTGTTGGGGCTTGCATCTAGGTTGTTGAAATTAAGAACTGTTATGACACAGAGGAGCATTTAGGTCTGGTGGAGAGGCATAGTGAAAATCTACTCTAGTCAGGATATCATAACTTTCAGTAGATTATGGAACTAGACAACAGGTTCAAACAATCAAGAACCTTGAAGGGAACAGTATTGGTTTAAACTGATGTTGCAAAATATTAATTGGCCAATAGAAAATCATAATAATGAATGTAAAAGCAAGTTGTTATAAAGCCAGATAGGGACTGGGACTGCATTAGAGATATATAAGTAAGCAGAAGCACTGGCATTAATATAGGATTTAATCAAAGGATTCCCAAACCTTGGTTAAGAGTGTGAAAATTTGGAAGTCTTTATTTAGTTTGTATTCTCCCAGGATCAGGCAAGTGTAAATAGTTCATTTGGAAGGGGCAGTAAGCACAAGTAGAGAAGTGCAGAAGTAAAAAGAGAAA
>NW_006374399.1:0-1072 GCF_000327345.1 Myotis davidii | reverse complement strand
CCCAGGGGAACACCAGGTGTTCCAGTCCAAAAACCACATATCAGAAATATTGCTTATACATAGTTTCAACAATCTCAATATCTGGTGTTTGCTCCTGATCGAATCATACCTTGCTAATTTATAATTATCTTGCCACTGGAGGCATCCACATCAATCTGACTGATCTAACTACTGATGTTTTCCCTCGGCAAGATGTTGAGGACAGACTGGTTTGGGAATGAGTCCCATACACTATCCAGATTAGATCCGGAACTTGTATGAAGAACCGAAGGACTTCTGGGTTGGGATTTATTATGGAGACAAAGGGCAGACACTGGAGGAATGCAGGTGCAGAATACTACCTGATGTGTATGAGAGACAGGCTCACTGTATGCTATTATAACCCACTGACCTCTGTTTACTTTGGGGCAGGTTGTAGAGTTGCTTGAGATATTTAGGGCAGATTACAAGTGCCTACTTAGAACTACTTTGAGGGCAGGAACTAATACCAGCATGTTTAAGCCAAATACTTTTATAACAGAAGATATACTATAGCATCCTTTAAGTGCCCCAGTAGTGAAGTAAAAAATCCCAACAAACAGCAAACAGAACATAATAAAACGATTGCCAATGAGCAGTGGTAACACTGATGCCTGAGAATTTGCTGCATTTTCTTTGTTATCCCTACTGTAGACATGTGAAAATATTTGCAGCGATTTTATGCTGAACATAAAGCAAGCGCTCAATCAAGCTAAGTGCCTCTGATGAGAGCATAACATTATTTTCATTTTCCATTTTTAATTAGGATGCACTAGAAAATTACAGGTTGGTTACTCTTCTCACAACCTTAGCAGATGCAGATGAGCAGAGCTGCTTTGCAGGTTAACACTAAAAGTTCTCAGTGCCATTTTTTAAATACAGTTCTAAAGCAAGCCAAGTAAAAGAATCAATGATGGACGATGCCAATGTCAATAGATCATTTAGAAAAGTTAGTCTTTAGTGGAAACTGTCTCATAGATATGCATGGCTTGTTATTTGGAAGCAGAAACTCTGGTAACAGAGCTTATGCACTGTATTAGAATTTGATTTTAAT
>NW_006374398.1:0-1072 GCF_000327345.1 Myotis davidii | reverse complement strand
GTAGGGTCTCTATCCTTATCTTAGTGACTGCAGCTTGGGAGACTGATCCAGCCCCTTGTGTCTCCAATCCTGCTTCCACATGGCTGCCATGCCACTTCCCTGGTCCAAAGTCTTCAGGGCTCCTCATCACCTACAGGACACAATCCACCTTCCAGATGTCCCCACTGCGACCACTCCACGTCAAGCCACCATCCTCCTCACCATAAGCCCTGCCAACCACCTCCCAGCTGGGCTCCTGGTTAACAGCTGACGTTGTATGACGTCATTACTCTGCTCAAAACATTCCAATCGTTCCCCATTTCACTCAGATGAAAGTCAAAATCCCCCCAAAGGCCAAACAGACAAAACCTCACAACATCTGGCTTTTCTCGAACTTCCTGCTCCTCTCCCTCTGGCTCCCTGAACTGTGTTTCAGCCATGCACTCCTCCGACGGTTTCTTGCACAAAGCAGATCTGCTGCAACCTCAGGGCTTTTGCACGGCTCCTCAGTCCAGAGCCCTCTCACTCGCTCCCGGCTTCTTCACCAGCTTCAGATCTTTATTCCAATGTCACCTTCGTAGGAAGCCCTTTCCTAACCACACTGAAACCCCACTGCCCCATTCTTCCTCCTGCCAAATTTTCATCTTCTCACTTATCACTAATACACTTTATGTACATTTATATATTTTTACTATTATTTATAGCCTGTTTCTTCCCACTAGAATGTAAGTTCCATACGAACAGTGGTTTTGTTTTGTTTTTTGGCCTCTTTTGTTCACTGCTGAATGAATGCCAGTGCCTACTCCAGGGCCTGGTACATAATAGTTGTTCAATAAATATTTGCAAAATGAGTGGCTGAATAAAAGGCATACAAGATCGTGCATGGTCTGGCCCATGGCTGGCACTCTAGCTTCTTCTCCAACCATTCTCCCACCCCATAATGCTTATACTCCAGCAAAACAAATGACCCTTCATTTTCTGGAAATGCCATGCTCTCGTGTGCCCCGTGGCCTCTGCCTCGGTGCCCGTGTCAGCAATCTCTCAGACTCTTGCAAGAAGCAGCTCTAGCGCCACCTCCTCTGTGAAGCCTCCC
>NW_006374397.1:0-1072 GCF_000327345.1 Myotis davidii | reverse complement strand
TCTGCTAAGAGTTCAACACACATAAGAAAAAAATGTCTGAAACCCTGCCAAATCTTTTAGCTGACTGAGACGTTTTATTAGATAGGGCATATTATGCTAAGCTCCACCCTGGAAGTGCCAGAAGTTCTTTGATGTGTGCTATCTCTGAATGTACAAAACCTGTCCTGTAAATGGTTTTGCATCGTTGACCCCTGGCTCCATACTCTGGGAGGCTCTTCCTAGTTCATGACTTACTTTGCCTATATATAAAACATGTTTTGGGGGAAGATTACTTATGTAAACCTGTAGATTTTTTTCAAATGTGTGTTGTTTAAGAAGGTTGAGGTCTTAAGAATTGTTTTAAGTTTTAAAATGTCAACATTTTTATGGTCCTAATTTTCCCAAAATGTAGTAGACTTCAGATCTATTTGCTTCTGGTCTCTTCCACACTTAATTTTCTTTGAGACATAGTTCTCAAATCCATTTATAATTTTCTACTTTCTCACTCCCATGCCTGTCTCATTCAATTTAATAGTGGCTAGTTTGAAGCTTTCAAACTTGAATAGGAAGACTGTAATTTAATCTGATACCATCCTTGAGTCACTTGATTCAATTGACATTTTTTTTCTGGGGTTTTGCTAAAAGATATATTTTTTAATTTCTCACTGTTAGGGATTTAGATTTAGTTGGCTTTCTCAACAATACAAACCCTCCCAAACTTTCTATTTTATTTTATTTTTTGCTCCCAATCTTTTTAATTCTTCTTTAAACTCATTTTATTATAATTCTTTATTTAAATTAATAATAAACAACAAACTATACTAAGTAATTATTTTCAACTTTTTCCCTGAACCCACAAATTTAATAAGCCCACAGTCTGCTTTCAAAGTTACACAGGTAATCAAGTATTTTGCTGCTACATGACACAATTCTCCAGCTTTCTAATGTCTGATTTCAGTTTCTTTGTTCATTCTCTGACTTTTAAGCCTCCAAATTTCTTTTTTCTTGTAATTTTATAGCATCACTTTAAATTATCAATATCCTATTAGTGTAGTATAGATAATTTAATGACTTGATTCACAAGATTTTTTTT
>NW_006374396.1:0-1072 GCF_000327345.1 Myotis davidii | reverse complement strand
AGAGAGAAAAAATTAAAGACGTATAAGACTTTCTTCTCTCTGGAGGAGACTTTCTCTCCAGGGAAATATCTGCTGTTTCAAATACTGGGGCCTGTCTCTCTAATAAGCTTACCCTCCTTTCAAGTGCAATCCAATCACATACTGGGCATAAAATTAGTGACATTTCATTCTCTTCACTCCTAAATGGTCTACACAAATAGATGAAATAACTTCCACATGATTATAAAAACAATGAATATTCTAAAACAAAAATATAACTGGCTTTGAAATGAATCAAGACACATTAAAATACAAGCACTAAATGTCTCTCTGCAGTCATTGGCTTATGACCTTCTTCTTTCCAACTCACATATAGATTGACTAGGGCAACACCGATGTGGCATGCCCACTTGTTCGTGCGAAAGAAGCATTCCAGCACTCATCCACTCAAAATGAGTACAACCTTGTCTCTTTAGCTTAAGTGCCCTGCACTAAATGCCTCTTATTTCTTTATTTTATTCTATCAACCCTTATTATCAATTACAGTTTCAGACTCTGCATTCTGCCTTTGGGATAAGAAAAAAAAAGGATAAAGAAACAGCAGTCTGTTGAGGGCAAGCAAAATGATTAAAAAAAAAAATAAAAATAGAAAAGTCCCTGAGGGTAGATATCATGATTCCCTGGGCTTTGCATTCCAGCGTCTAGCTCAGTGTCTGGCACGTGTATCATAAATGTTGATGGAGAGAAATGCTTCCGAACAAAGATACATACAAGTGCCCTGGGCCACAGAGGAGATTCAGGGTCAGTTTCAAAGAAGCTGAGGCCTAAAGGATGGGTCAGCAGGTAGATGCAGAGTGAAAGGACATGCCAAGGAGTAGTGGCAGGTGTAAAGGTGGGAGAAATGAGAGCTTGGTGCCTGGTGGGCCTAGAGAGTAGAAAGTAAGTAGGTGTGGCTTGTGTGTTGGTATCAACTGTGCTTGTGGTAGTACCAGGACATGAGCAAGAGAGGAGTAGTAGGAGACATAATCAGGGGCCTTGACAGTGTTTTAAGAAGGTTGAACTGGCCCTCACCAGTTTGGCTCAGTGGATAGAG
>NW_006374395.1:0-1072 GCF_000327345.1 Myotis davidii | reverse complement strand
TGTGGCTCGCAAGCCGTAGTTTGCCTAGCACGGGACTATATCATATTTGTACGGAGCTTTGAGGGTATTTTTTAGATGTTGATACTTAGTTTTTCATAGACTAAGTTTATATATGACTATGAATGGACTCTTTTAGGGAATTTGATGTTGAATTTTGGGATTCATTAAAAAATTAATTATTTTAGTATTTTTATATTCTTGTTTGAATGTTAAAAGGGTGCATAAACTATTTGACATAATTTCCCAGGTTGATTTTTGACAAAGAGATTCAGTCTATCTCCATATTGATTACCTAATCATTTTTGACAGCTTCCAATGGTCACATCAGATTATGGATAATATTAACTAAGATGGAGAAGAAAACTTCAGACAGGAGGGAAAGAATCATTGACTTTATATGAAGAGAAATGTATACTTATATATTATATATGCATTTTTTTAAACAGATAAACACTCCATCCCACATTTGTCACCAGAGGGAGCCATATGAATAGCACCACATATTGATAAAGAAAAAGGAAAAAAATCAAGTATTTTCTTCCAGTTTCAATGACATTTCAACAATTTTTCAGAATTTGGTAGAACTACTGTAATTATGGGAAGGGACTTAAATATCTCACCATAGGGTTGAAAACAGGAGAAACATCCTGCTTAAAATAACCATGCAGGGTGAAAGATAAATGTCAAAACAAAGTAATAGACATTCCAGATTTTAGCAACACAAGCCTAATGTTATACTGAAACTAGAAAATCAAGTCATGAACTCTTTTGTTTCCCAAATCACTCAAAATGCTGTTTGTAAAATTTTTCTAGAATCAACAATTTCATTGATGTTTTAATAAGTACATTTCATTTTACCATTTTATTGCCGGTACCAGGGTGACTGCTTGTTACTGTCAATATACAAAAGTGCATTGAAAAAAAGTTATTAGATAGAAAGGTCCATCATCTAAAGACCATTTTATGTACTATCATCCCTGAAACCTAGGCCAATATTTTCTCAGTTGACAAACTAGAGGGAAAGATGTATTACTTAATAACTGATAGATTTGTAACCCAATTTATTTTACAT
>NW_006374394.1:0-1072 GCF_000327345.1 Myotis davidii | reverse complement strand
TTTCATTTTATTTTTCAATCAACCCATCATACTCAAAAGGGAAGTGGATGGATAGGAGGAACATAAAGGGATAGTAGACATTTATTCAAGCTTCCTAAAATTAAAAAGTAGAATATACCATACCCATGGTAATATGCATAATCTACAAGTTTTCCATAATAATTGATGTTCTAAATTTTGTTTTCATTAGTTGGTCCAAGTTAGGGCCAGAAAGGAAGAAACGAAGGGAGAGAATGAAGGAGGGAGGGAGAGAGGAAGGGAAAAAACTTTTGACATTCATTTGCCACTTCAGAATAAATGCTTTTGCTAAGACATAGATGGGAAAAACTACTGTTGTTGCTTTACATACAATTAGTATGCTAATAAGCCAGATTGTCAAATTAGGTCAGTTACAACTAAATAACAAGAAAATTGCCTTACACAGATGGAAAATGTATAGGATGCATAAAACTCCTATGTAAACATCAACTACAATTCATTGTTTAGTTTTGTCCTACTTATCTAATCTATTTAAAATCATAACCTGCATTCTTTTCACCTTCTTTTTAAAAAGAAAAATCATTAAAGCCTAAGCCTCACATATCAAAATCTTGAAGCTTTCATAAGCCTCCTATTTTTTTGCCAAGGGGAAATTCCACAGGAACTGGTTCCCCAAAAAATGTCAATAACTATCTCCTCATCATTGCAGTTTCAGAAATGTAGCAAGAGTACTCTCAATATAAAGTTTTGGGGAGCCAATTTAGCAGTTATTCTAGTTGTAATATTGGATAGAATCATTAAGAGAAAGGTTGTTTTTTTCTTTCCATGCATATTAAGCCCCAAAGTTGTGTTTTGAAGAGAATATTCTGAAGAATATGAAGTTAGCTGGTGAGGCTAACTAAGAGCATGAGGTTGGCCGACAAATAGTGCCTCTCATCCACTGTATAACAAATGTGTGTTTTTATTTATAAGTAATACTGGAAGTAATAGGGGATGCAGTCATGACATTTGGAAATAATATAGAAGACACACACACCTCCAACTCTTCTTAGCTGTATGATGTTTGATAGTTTAAGTTAATTTTTCTGAGTTA
>NW_006374393.1:0-1072 GCF_000327345.1 Myotis davidii | reverse complement strand
TGATCTTGAACTTCTAGCCTCCAGAAGTGTGAGAAAATAAATTTCCATGTAAGGCACCCAGTTTGTGGTACTTTGCGTACAGCAGGCTTAGCAAAGTAGGCACCAGAAACTAGTTACTCTTCTGAAAAACTTACCTATGTTTTCTCATTCCGAGCAGAAATTCAAAACTAGTCATTCCAACCCCTTGTGGAAATGTCCAGATCATTTCCTCAAATGGTGACTTGATTCTCTTTCTTAAAATGAAACAAACAAAAAATCTGACATTGAAGGTAGAATAGAGATACCCAGAACTCTCTCACTGAAAGCCATCCTAATGTTACTTGGACATACTTTCTTATGTTCCCTGAATCTACTTTATACCTTCATGTGAGCTTCTCTCAGGAAAATATTTATATTGTGCTTTACCGATTCTTCATCATCCCTTCAAGCTAAAATGTTAGCTCAGATAAAAGAGAGGCTCTATCCCCAAGCACTTACCACAACAATTGTTGTGTGTGGCGTGTGTGGATAGGTGGTAAAGGCTGTGGAAATACAGTGAAACCTCTTCACAATGCTGATCTGAGTACCTTTGCTATATGGTCACTATAGAGCTAATTGACTGTTTCGGTGGTGAATCAGTCTCACAACCTGATGTTTTAAGCCCCTAAGTAATTAAACATTCTTGGATGGTCTCCAGGAAAGACTATTACATGCCAATGCTATTATAGTGTAATTCCAGAATGGCAATTCTGGTTCTTGGTTATGGGGATCATCTTTGGTACCTAAAGCTAATTAACATGCAATACAAATCTTAATCCATGCAGTTTACAAGGGAAAAAAACAATTAGAGTGATATGATATTAATTAGAAGAAAATTAAAAGTTTGGATTGAGAGCCCAATGACATTGTCTGAGTTATCAGTACAGGCTATGTGTGAGAGTGGTGGGCATCCTGCCCACACAGGGCATTATAGCTTCGCACAATCACTGGAGATATTGTGAGGGTTATTGTGAGGGCATTTCAAACATTTTTTTTTTAAAAAATTCACATAAAGGAAGTGATACAGCAGAAAGAAGTGGTGTTTTATTTATTT
>NW_006374392.1:0-1072 GCF_000327345.1 Myotis davidii | reverse complement strand
ATGTAGGTTTTAATGTCCAGCTTCACTCGCACAACTTGTGGGAACAAACAGCCAGACAAAAAAAATCCAGAGGGCATGCTGAAGGTTTCTTACAGGAAGCTTATAGCTAGTCTCCTTTGGCTAATTTGCAAAAGCAGTTTTTGATTTAAAACAGAAGGAGGGCGAATCCCTGGGAGAAAACTCACATCCACTAATGTTCCTTCTGGAGTGAGTTATGAGAGGAAGCCTCAGATGGATTACAGACGAAGGTTAAACTTTGAGACATTAATTTATTGAAAAGGTAAAGATAGTAAAAGAACACAAAGTGCCCTGAATGCTATGTCCAGATAGCCTCTTTGCCCGTGCCACATGAGTTCCAGTAATTTAAGGACCACTTGAAGGAAGGTGTGCATCTGTAAAAGCAATGCCACCCAAATTTCTAAGGAAAATTGTTCCTTCTTAAAGCAATTGTATCAAAGCCCCCATTGGTGTTCAGGAAAAATATTTTGTACAGTGAACATAGTGATATTTAATACTATATTTTACTTACCAATTTGAAGGTATTCATTATTTTAATATTTCTGAAATCACTTTATAACCAACAAAATCTTACAGTTGGGTTCTGTTTTCATCACGTATACACATGTGGACCTTTTTATTATTCCTGGCGGGGTAGTCTGGCAGCCATGACTTCACAATATTTCAATTGATAAACCTTGTAAGTACCATTGGAGGAAGGAATATTCTCACTGATTCTTTTCTGAAAAAACTTTTGTCAACACCATCTGGTAAGATAAAAAAGGCATCTTCATCTAAACGACAGAATAGGGAGCAGTGGTTTGAAAGAACTCTTGATACAAGAAGGGAGCAGTCTTTCAAAAAATGCTTGAGGAAGAGAATACAGAAGATAATAAATGCAAATCTTTATGTATTTTCTAAATATCAGTACTTTAATATCTATTTTTGCTTTTCTTCTTTTTCTCCCCCAAACTCTTGGTAATAAAGCATGCATGCACAGAGATCTCTTTGGTACTGTTGGTCTGAGTTCCTGGTGAGGAGGTTGTGATCAGATGAACACAGTTAAAAAAAAAAA
>NW_006374391.1:0-1072 GCF_000327345.1 Myotis davidii | reverse complement strand
ACACACACACACACACACACACACGAATAAAAGTGCATATATCTTGAAATATATTTTGTTGCTTTATCTGAAAAGAATGACAGTGAAAGCAAGGCTACAATGGTCTCTTAATTGGGCTGAACTGAGATTTGTTTTCTAAGAGGACATCTCTGGAATTAAAAGGTATTTCAGTGTATACTGGTGTTTCTAGTACTTTTATTTCCCCAATTTGTTTTTATTCAACCTAAAAAATGACCTAAGTTCCCTTTTCTTTTACATTCTACCCCTCATTTGTCTCCTCTGACACATGTAAACCACTGTGAAATTTGACTACTTGCCCTCTTAGTTTGCCCTCTAAAATTTTTATTTATTCTTACACACATGTATTCTAGAAGAACCTTCTGGATTCAGCAAACCTTCCTTTCATGACACTTACACTTTGACTCAATCTGAAGAATCAGATTAATTCAGGGCAGTGAAAACTTTTGAGAAAAGAAGTAAATAAATGTATTAAGGATTCTTAAGAGACTAGTAATATAAGTGAAGTCTCCCAAAAAAGGTTAAGAGAAAACTATGATTCAGTAATGGTCTCTTTGGCACCCTCTCTTATTCTCATCTTAATCTTCCATAGCTATTGTCCAAGCTGGACTTTCTTTCCTAGCATAATCAATCAAGACCATTTATATTTACTATCAAAATTTAATTCTCCTTTGTTCCATGCAGAGATCAAGGATATGAATCCAATGTATTCATGGTGCTGATGGGTTAATGCTTAGACACTGCCAAGAGGCCAACTGGCACAGTTTTCTGGAGAGGATGTCTTAACCTGAACAATGGAGCCATTAATTGGAATTTCAGTTGCTGACTGCTCAGCAGAAGAAATATTTGGGATAAGAAAGGCTTTTGGAGTCCTTCAAATCAAACCAACTAAGAAACTACCTACTCAGTCTGTATGAGGAGTCCACTAAAATTATGATTTTGTTAGATGCTCAACAAAAAAATCTAAAAAATATTTAAACAGATAAGAGATGTTGTAATTTAATATCAGCTTTAGGTGAGAATTTTGTTAATACAAGTATTTCACTTGCACATA
>NW_006374390.1:0-1072 GCF_000327345.1 Myotis davidii | reverse complement strand
GGCCGACGCTTTATCCACTGAGCCAAACCGGGTAGGCCCTCAAGTCTTTTTAGAATGGAACCAGCGCCTGGAGCCCTATTTATCTGGTGGGAAGAGAAGATGGTGGGAGATAATGTTCACAGTGGTTATAACGGGAACTCAGAGTCAGAGAGCTTTTGAGTCTCAGCTCCCGGACTTACACGCTGTCTGGCCTGGGCCTGGCTACTTAACCTCTCTGAGCCTTTGTTTCCTCATTTGCAAAGTGGGCCTCATAATAATGCAGATCCCATAGGATTGTTGTGGGATCAAATGAGATCATTCACTGATTCAACAAATGGTCATCAAGCACCTACTATGTGCTGTTGCAGGTGCCAGGGATGTCGCAATGAAGTGCTTGTATTTGAGCAGAGGGAGGGGCGGTGCTCAGTGCAGAACTCATGCACAAGACACTCTCAGGGTGCCTCGAGGGTCAGGAAGAATGTGACCCGGCCAGTGCGGCAGAGGCATGGGAGCTGCCTTATTGAGGGATCAGGGAGGCTCCCCTGAGCTGAGATGTAAAGGACGGCATTTCATCATGATCCTGGACAAACACGACGTGGCAGTTACTTCTTTCCCACTGGACAGGAGAGGCATATGTTCTCGATCCTTCTGAACATTTCCTATGCTTGATGGTGGGCCGCCGAGCGCTCGGGGTCCTGGGTCCCAGCCAGGGGGCTTTTTCACCTTTCCGTTCTCCCCACAGGGCAGGCACAAGTGTGAGTGTAAAAGTCATTACGTAGGAGACGGGGTGAACTGTGAGCCGGAGCAGCTGCCCATCGACCGCTGCCTGCAGGACAACGGGCAGTGCCATGCCGATGCCCACTGTGCCGACCTCCACTTCCAGGGTCAGTGTGGCGAGGGGCTGCGGGCCCAAAGCACCTGGTCTTCAGGCGGTGGGAGGGGATGGCGGGTGGAGGGAGGGTCTGTGCAAGAGGAAAAGAAAAACAATTTAACTTTTAAAAAGTAAAAATTTTAACTGCATTAAATTTTACAACTTGCCCTGGCCGGTTTGCCTCAGTGGTTTGAGTGTCAGCCCGTAGACCAAAGGGTCACG
>NW_006374389.1:0-1072 GCF_000327345.1 Myotis davidii | reverse complement strand
AGAGCCGCAGTTTGCCGACCACAACCCTAAGTGAATTCCTGATTCACAGAAACCATAAGAGATAAGAAATTATTACTTTCTAAGTTTTTTTAAAAAATTTTGTTATTTGTTAGACAGCTACAGATAATTAAAACACCACCTTTCCTGTATTCTAAGATACTATAAATCATAAAAATGACCTTCAGTTTGATTAAATAACAGCTTTTTGGGAGGGAAATGCCACATTAAATGTCTCCATCAATTTTAAGATGTAGTCAGCTATGAGAAAATTAAAAGATGTGTGTGTTAACATCAAGGAACTACTTAGCATGCCCAGCAGAGAGCATGGTACTGTGAGTGACACAAGTCTCATCAAGGAGACACACAAGAAAAAGCAACCTCAAGAGTCTAATCTGGAGACTCAGTGACCTCAGGGAAAACAGGGTAGTGAACCACAATCCTTATTTGCCACAGTTTTTAAAAATAGTTGATGCTTTCCCCCAAAGAAGGCAGGCAAACAGTAGGGAAATACCATAATTATTGAATTAATAGTACAATAGCCTTCACGGTGTTGTGTTGCCAGTTACCACTTATTCATAAGGATATAAAAGGAAAAATACAAAAAGAGAACCATAATGCTCAACCATATTTATCTGGTTCTATAAGAGAGACGTAGCCAGACACATGAGAAAGCAGGACTCACCCTCTTGGTGAGCTCCCATCTCTGTTCCAGTTGGACTCTACCACCTGGCCAGTGACAAGGTTAATGAGGACTGCCAAAGAAAGTCCTTATGGTACATAAGGTACTTGTGGATGATTGAGAGTTAACATTCTCCCCATTTCCCACCCCAGATGACAGCATCTGGACAAGATATAAAGAAAATATCGGATTACCTTTGCCCATTTAAGCTTCATTACACCTGTGTTTGGAATCTGCTATAACACGCAGCTCAGAAATTCTAGAACATTAAAGCAGAGTGTTTGTCTTGAAATACTTAAGATACTTTTACTTAAAAAGAAACCACCTACGACATACCATGGATGTTAATAGTTAAGGGGGTTCTATAGTGAATGACATATTCCTGCCCCCAAA
>NW_006374388.1:0-1072 GCF_000327345.1 Myotis davidii | reverse complement strand
CCTCTCTGAAATCAATAATTTTTTTTTAAAGGAACACTTAAGTAATACCTTTAAGTGTTCCTAAATATTCAAATTAAACTTTGGCTCCTTCATATTCTTTCAATAGAATTCCTTTCTACTAAATCCTAACATATTGATATATATTCCAATACAACAAATATTAAAATACTTTATTGCTCGCATAGAGGCCCATTAGGTTCTAAATTGACAACAGAGTACTGATTCATCAGAGGAATTTCGGTGAATCATATTCTAAATTAAGAAGTAGTCCAAATCTCATGTAATCACATAAATATAAACGTGTTCTTCATATTTTCTTCAGCTACGGAGGCGATAGGCATACCTTCAAACCCATTCTCTTCAGATCTTGAATAGCCAGTGGCGGGAAATAATCAAGCCAATGTTCTGCTGCAGAAAATTTGGCTATTTCTTCATCAGCCAGACCGAGAGATTTCATAATGCTCCACTGGTATTTAGAAGATCCAGCTTTAGCAGCAGCTTTACTCTGAAAATAACCAGCAAAAACATATTCCATCAAAGAACAACCAACAACTTGTTAATAAATTCTAGGATCAAATTACCATTTGGTAATTTTTTAAAGTGCAAAACAATGCTGTTGATATGTCAGAACCACAAAGAACTATCATCACAAACATAAGATGTCAACATCAAACCTTCTCTATTTCCCTCTCCCAATACCACTTACATCTTTTTTTAGCTATGACAGCTTAGATCATACAAGAGTTTACTATTTTCCAATCTTTACCAATATCAAAAAGGCAACCAAAAGCCAGGAGTTGGAAATAGGCAAAGAAGTTGAACTATAAAAAGGTAGGACCAGGAATTGGGAGGGGATGGAACTACTCCAAATGGTGTGACAGTGGCAGAAACAGAGCTCCATGCATCTATCAAACCAACACAACTACACAGCACAAAGGGTGTGTGTTTTTTGAAAATGTCCATCTTTAAGATCATTTTATCATGCCCTTTAGTTAGTAAAAAGTTCATTTTAATTTCTGACTAATATTCGGTCTCCACATGGCTTTTCTTTTATATCCTTAGTTATAGGACT
>NW_006374387.1:0-1072 GCF_000327345.1 Myotis davidii | reverse complement strand
AGGAGGAGGGGCTGTCACACTGAATAAATAATCTATCCCAAGTTCCCAGCCTGGTTGCCATCACTTTCTCGGGAAAGGTAAATCGAATATTCCCTGAGGGACAAACCCTCAGCAGGTCAGTCCTCTTTCTTATGGAGGTTTCTGCCTCTTCAGTTGATTCATTGATTCAGTTTTCAGACTCTCAACTCTGCCTGTCTTGGGCTGTTCTGCCATTTGTTCCACGTGCAGTCTATAGCCTGTGCTTCACCATGTCCCTGGAATATAGGTAGAGATACGGACTTATTATGTGGAGAAAGAAAATAAGGGCCGTTGAGCAAAATGGGTTAGCTGAGGTCAACCAAGTGCTAACAGTACCGCCAGTTTGAAGTTAAGTGTCTACCATGTATGAAAATTTTTTTCAAAAATAGATAAAAGAATGGAACATCACTCATTTCTTCCAGACATCTCTAAAGGAAAAACTCAGCAAGAAGTACGGGAATGGAGCATGATTCATTTCTAACTGAGCCTATGAATGTGTTCTTGTGTATTATGGATGAGTCCAAAAGAGAGCCATTCCTATCTGGGCATGACAGATACGGAGTGGACCAGAACCATCACTATCCATTTCTCTGCACTCATTCATATGAGGAGAAAGTCCAGATAACGCTGCTTGGGAGACCATTCTCTTCCTGGGATGGAATAAAAGGGTATAACTTGGTCTCGGGCCTGGCCTGGCACCTTGGGATAAACAGAAAGATTATAGGGGGAAAGTAAAGGAGCTGTTTCCCTAAAGAAGGAGGAGCACAGTGTTACCCAGGCAACAAAATAGGACGAAGTCAAGAAGGGTACAGGCTCCTCTCTCCTGTCTATACAGCACAGCTTGGTTTAGTAAGACTGAAAAAGTGTCACTTAGGCACCCCAAGGGCCTGAGGACTGGGGAATCCATCTGTTTGCAATGTCTTCAATGTTGTCTTAGTGAATACCAGCAGTAGTGATGATGCTGAGTCATGATTCTTATGAAGTTTCATGAACCTCAGACATTCAGAGCAGGGCAAAGCCGGGCCATGGTGACTCAGTGGTTGAGCATCAACCT
>NW_006374386.1:0-1071 GCF_000327345.1 Myotis davidii | reverse complement strand
TGGGCAGACACTTCATGACAAACAAATCTAGAAAAACAAATGGAAAAAGAAATGCACTAACAATAATAACAGAACCCCTATTCTGGAAATCAACCTTGCATTTCAGGTTTGACTACAGATTCTCTTTCATCTAAATTATTTTAATGAGCCAGCCATTCTCAATCTGTATTTAAGAGGGTCCCCTCACTTGGGACATACATGCTTGCAAGGTTTCTGGGTGACCCAAGGTAAAAAAGAGGTTCCACGATGACACATTTTCAGGGGCATGTCAAATTAACTCCATATTTAATAAGATGAGGCCAAAAACATCAAATGTATTTAGTTTTAAATTTCCACCGAGAGATTTCTTAGGGCCTTCTCCTTTATAAAGTTTCCAAAGTGCAAATTTCTTAGTATTTAGGGTCAAACAGACCTGGGTTTGAATCTTAAATCACCTACAAATTAATGGCTTTACTTTAGACATACTAAGTAAATGCCTCGAATTTCTATATTCTCATCTAAGAAAGTAATAATTTTAGGGTTAAATTTGATTACATTCACAAAAGTACTTCGCACAGTGCCCGACCATTGGAAATGTGCAGTAAATATTAATCCTTTTCTCGAATCTCTCCGTTTTTCAGTAGACTAATGAGGAAGAGAGGTTTATTGGCAAAGAAAGCAAAGTGAATTCCTGGAAATGTCAGCACATCTTGGAAAGCAACTCACTGCCTACACAGAAGGCTCGTCATCAGGTAAGGAAACCGTCTGCGCTCTTCAGTCCTGGGCAGTGCATTCCCAAGGTAAGAGAAGGCTTCTCACGCACCCCACTTTTTCATCTTGACACCCAATGTCCCCATCCTTGGCTACAAGCACGTAACCAGTTCCATTTTTCCCCCCTCCACTTAGGCAAAAACTTGCACACAGGCCATTAATTACTAGTAGATGTCATGCACAAGTTACAGTGTTAATGGGAAATAAATTCAAGATTCAAAATGTTATGTCTACAACCTGGACTGCTATTCATATGCTGGTTTTGCCTGTGCACTCTGTATTACACTAACACAGGGTAAAGGTTCCTGATAATAACGGGGA
>NW_006374385.1:0-1072 GCF_000327345.1 Myotis davidii | reverse complement strand
CATGGCTAACCCTGTTAATATTCCATGTTCCTTGACAGGCTTTCTGATGGGTCTAAGAGTTATTTTTCCCCCCTGGGCCATGTCTTGAAGAGCCAACCTCAGCAGTTTCATAGGAGCTTAGAATGCAAGGAAGCTCACAGGTTGCCCATGTTAACTCTCTTTCCCCAGCACAATGATTCACACTTTCTTGAAACTTCTCTAAGTATCATCCATGTTAGGAGATGTGAGGAGAACACATCTAAGGAGCAGGGGATTTGTGATTTCTTCAGTCCATTCTTTTTATTTTTAAACAGCACCAATGCTTAGAATGTTCTTAAGAATCATGAGTCCAAAATGTCTTCCGATTCCTGTTCCAAAATGTTACCTTAATTTATAAACTCTTAACCCACCTCCTCACACATAGTAAACACCTGATAAATAGTATGACACAAGTGTTATACTAAAGTAGTTCGCTGTAGTATATCAGGGTCATAAATGTTGAAGGAAGGCAGGTCTGAAATGAAGTGTAACATTGGGCAAAATTTTCTCTAAACCTAAATTTTCTCATCCACAAAATGTGGAAGATAATAGCTCCTATCTTACAGTGTTGACAGGATTAAATGAGATCATGTGTCTGACAGTAAGCACTCAAAATATTTAGTTATTATTGATATTACCATCAATAATTTTTTTTTTTGCAAAGCTGACTTCAATTAAAAAACTATCAGGCATGTCCATTGAAAGAAGATGGACAAAAATGATCTGTTGTGAGAATTAACAATAGAAGGCTTTCAACTGATGGCAGGAACTCTTAGTACAGCTCCTAATCTGTTTGTAAAACATAGTACTTAGTCATTTTCTAGGTTCTTTGGGCTATTGGACCTATTTTGCTATTGCATATGTAGATGCATATCGCAATCTATTATTTCTATCAATCAATGGTGATAAAGTTGGAAGGGGCCTTGGAGAATTAGGATAATTCTCTATATTTTACACATACTAAACTGAGATTTAGAGAGGGAACATTATGGCCAAGGTCATCCAGGATTATTTTCATGTGCTTTTTTTTTATTATTGATTTCAGAGAGAGGAA
>NW_006374384.1:0-1071 GCF_000327345.1 Myotis davidii | reverse complement strand
GCCTTATAACCCAGCGATTCCACTTCTGGGTATTTATCAAAAAGCAATTAAAATAAATATTTTGAGGAGATAACTGCACCCTCATGTTCATTGCAGCACTATTCCCAATAGCCAATATGCAAAAACAGTACCTGACTATCAATTCATGACTGGATATAGAAAATGGGGTATATACAGTCAGCCATAGAAAGGAAGGAGTATGTGACAACATGAATAAAACTTGAGAATACTATGCTAAGTGAAATGCCAGTCACCAAGAGAAAATACAGCATGATTACACTTATAAGAGGCATGGAAAATAGTTAAATTCATTGAATCAAAGAGTGAAATGGTAGTTGCTGGGCACTGAGGTGGGGAATTGGGGAGTTACTACTAATCAATGGCTATGAAGTTTCAGTTAAGCAAGTTGAATGAGTTCTAGAGATGTGCTATCCCACATTGCAGCTATGGTCAACAATAATTCAGGTGGCTTAACATTTTATTAAGAGGGTGGATCTCATGTTAAGTTCTTACTAAACTAAACTAAAATTTTAAAGAATTATCCCCCCACATGGTCATTTTAAACACCAGTTGCAAACAATTATGAATGAAACAAAAGGTGGCAATGATACTGCATTAAGATACATCCTAAGGTACATGTACTCCCTCACATCCCGAAAATTTCTGACTTCTAGCCAGGGAGCGTTTGAAATGTCAATATAATAAGTTCATGGCTTTGAACATTTCTGGGAGGAGGAGGAGTCACTGCTGGTGGGGTCTTCCTTCTCCTGCCCCCTGCACTACATTCCATCCCATGCTGGGAAAATAGGAGAATTTTTTTTCTGAAGACGGCATGGCTTCTCTTGTTTCTAATGGCTTACTGTTCCTAATTTTGGTTCTAACTACAGATTGGGAATAGTGCTCTATAATTTTTGGTAGGTTTTTAGATTTCAGTTTTTGGCAATTTGATATTGAAGGAAGTAAAAATGTTTTTAAAAACTCGAGTATTGAATAGGTTAACTATTTTTACATGTGATCTTACACACACATTTCATGTATAGGGTGGGAAAAAGTAGGTTTACAGTTGTGAGT
>NW_006374383.1:0-1071 GCF_000327345.1 Myotis davidii | reverse complement strand
CCCCCCTCCCAGCTGCTTTGCAGAAAATAATTCCAGACAGAAAGCCAGCACAATCATAAGACTCACCTCATTGTTTCCTTTTCCTGAAAGATCACAGTCCTGTCCTGCCTGTTGTCCAATATTTAGAAATATTAGTTGGTATATTTTGCTAAATTTACAAGTTATGATGGCAGTATTAAGTCTAGTTCCAATTACTTCATCGTGGTTAGAAACAAAGTTTCCACTATTAAATCTTTTTCGATTTTGCAATCTTTCTCCCGCTGTGGCTGAGAGCTAATTCTAGTTCTGAGCCAGGCCCTTTGATAACTGGTGAGACACCTGGTCTGTGTTCTGGACCCTGCACTGTAGAGGAACACAGACACTCATGCACAGATGAGTTTATTAGGGGCCGTGGGCAGCTGAGAGCCGATGTCCAGCACTGACACAGCAGGATCCGGAACCAGGCCATGTTCTTGTGACTTCCACTGCTCAGGCCCCATGGGATGGGACGGCTTCTTTGCTTCTCTGGGTTCTTGAATCAAAATGTCATAGAATGTGGCCACATGTGAATGCCAGGACGCTTTGTTGGTTGTGTCCCTGACGGTGTCAGAAGCAGACACTGTGTTGGGGTGCTAGGAAGATTTGAAAGGCAGAAGCACTCAGTGAGAGAAAAGAGAGATCAGCTTGTCAAATTCTTCCTCTCAGCTGAATACAATCAATTCTTATTTATCTTGCCGGTAGGGCCAAATGTTCATTTTCTTGCTTCTCTTTGTGTGTCAGTTTATTGTGCCAGAGATACACATTACTGTGAGTATTTGCAACAGTTGCACCTGGCAGCTGAAGAATGCTTGGGAATAGTAAGAAAATGAATATTTCTGTTAAATTTGTATGAAGGTAGATAAAGACAGCATTGTGAAGTGTGATGCTGATTCTTTACCTTACTGACCTGATATTGAATTCTATAATTTTAAATAGGTTAAATTTTGTTAAAATATTTATTAAGATTTAAATAAAGTTTCAAAAAGGCGAATTTTGCAAACTCAGCCTTATTTTAAAACTTTTAGCCCTGACCGGTTTGGCTCAGTGGCTAGA
>NW_006374382.1:0-1071 GCF_000327345.1 Myotis davidii | reverse complement strand
AACAAAAAAATGAGAAGGAAGAGCCTGAGGCTCAGAGAAGTTCTGTAAACTCTTCATAGAGGGTCAGCAACCATGTGTTAGGACAACTGTCTCATAAAGTCCTGGCACACAGGGCATGCTCAACAAATACAGTATTTCTTAAATTCTGAGTAAAAATTATGAATGCAAAAGAGAAAAATGGAATAAGAAAACCAGGGTCCTTTGAATATAAAGTCCATATTCTTTTTCCTATGGCATATTTAGATTTCCCATGAAAGGAAAAATAAGTCCTTGAATCTTCAATCAGATAGGTTAATGTAAAAAAACTAAAATATCGTTGCTCTTAAATCATGTTAACATCCAAGATGTGCTAATGTATGCTGTAAAACTAAAAAGTCTCTTTTTCCTAATAGATATTTTCCTTGCAACATCTCTTACTCTACAGGCTAAATCTCTCACCATAAGCTTCAATTAATACACACAAGACTGATTCCTTCACCCTAAGTCCCACAGTAGAACTAGAGTTTAGATTTATAATGAGATAAACAGCTTTGTGAAAAGGTAGAAGCTGGGATTGTGACAGCTCAGCATTAATCATTAAATACTCTAACAGGCGTATGCTGTCTGTGTCTAGCAAATAGAGTAAGATAAGAAATAATCAGTTTCAGCTCCTACATAGTGTTTTATCCTCTTTCATCTTCTATAATTCATAAAGCTTCTGGATAGCATTCTCGAGCTTATAGTCTTACAATTATAACTGTTGTGTAATTTAATTGCAAATAACTAGGCCATCTTATTTAAATTCTCATTACTTTGACATTTTCTAAACCCATGGAGTCCTGCGAGGTTATTTTAGCATGGCAGAAAATTATCATACATAGTTTGGATCCATTATAAAAGTTTGAGAATCATTACCTTTGAGATTCTCTTTTTTGTTCCGTAAAAATCACTAATGCTGAAAACCTTCAGCTGTCCATTTTTTATCTGTTTCTTTAACATTGTCTAACATTGATCTCAGCAGTGTAACCTGAATCAAAAAACTCTCTGAATATTAGATTAAGTAGTTCTCTGAGAGAGAGAGAGAGAGAGAGA
>NW_006374381.1:0-1071 GCF_000327345.1 Myotis davidii | reverse complement strand
TTAGCATATTGTTGTCTGGCTTAGACTATATACAGAGATCCAAATATTAGGAACAGGAATATATCTGTTATTTTATTCAATGTGATTTGTATTTTTAACTAACAAAAATGTGTAGTACTAAGAAATCTTGCATTTTAAAATTACAGACTGTCAGAAACTTGGCTGTCTGAAGTCACCTCTGTACGAGCCCACCATTTCCTGACCAGGATCTTAGTCACCTCAACACAGAGAAACAGCCTTCGTATCCCACCCAGAGGCAAAGTTTCAGGTAAGACACCTTCAGACACGACATTCGCATTTATCTTAGCTACACAGTAGCTGAAGGAAGTATCTGAGTCCTTTTCACAGGCCAGTCCTGATGCTAATTCTTTGGCACAAAGCCCTATTCTGCTTTGAGCCGAGCAAAACACCATTTCATGTAATTTCACTTACATCCACAATTTCTCAAAATCCTACAGAAACCTTTCCTCTTCTTTCGTTCGGTGGTCCTATACTTTGTGGTTTCCTTCACTGTAGCACATTAATGGGCCTACAATTATGGGACAAGAGATGTGTCCCTGGTCTTCATCATGGGGGTTTTTGTGTCATATCATTCAAATTACAGGTTCTGCAAGAACACAATTACCAGACCGGGAGCAAGTAAATGTTAACCGTGGTGGTGATCGATGGTAGGATATTTTGTGGTGGATTGAACAAGAATGTAGTGTTGATGACTGTTTGTGATGCTGACCCGTGCCCTCATCCTAATAGTTTCCTGAGCTGTGTTTTGGTAGGAACTAGTTGTAGGCCCACTGGATGTTAGGACACTTTTAAAATGATGGAAACAGAATATGCATTCCCTGTCCTCCAAAGTGAACTTTAAAATGTCCTCCAATCGTAAGAGTTAGAAATGGGGATGGGGAAGATTAACGAGAAGGGATGGGAGGAGGATGGGGAAGACAAAGAAGGATTCAGATCCTTTCTCCACCACCAAGCAGTTTTGTGACTTAGAGCAAGTGCTTACACCCTGCCAGCCCCAGTTTCCTCATCTGTGAAATGGCAAGAATTCACAGGCCAGGTTTATCATAAAAT
>NW_006374380.1:0-1071 GCF_000327345.1 Myotis davidii | reverse complement strand
GTATGTGGAAGAAGAAGCAAGAGAGGGAAGGAAAGGAGGAGCAGGAGGGAAGACATAGGGAAGGAGAAGAGAAAGGCGATCAGAAGGGTATATTCACAATGAGAAACATTTTAGTTCATGAGAAAAATATTTCTAAGATTTTATACATATACCAGTAATAACAGAGCCTCAGAATCAATTCCCAAGACATTTTAAAGGGTTGAAATTACTATAGGCTATATCTTTGGCCTCAATACTTTAAGCTAGTGATCAAAAATAAAAAGTAACTAGAAAAATATTCGTATATTTAAATAATCCATTGGTCAAAAAGAAGCGACAATGAGAATTAGAAAATATTTTGAGCCCTTCTTTGTAATGACAAACGGTATATGCTTTCTTGCTGGGAGTGACGGCCTCCGGGTTTATTTTCTGCCATCTGAAATGCAGGGCATGTTTATGCTCAGCTGGGGAAATCCAGCATGGTGCTTTCACACTGACTGCAATTCCTCGCTTTGTGAAAACACATTCTGAGGCTCAGGACTGAATCTCTGTTTGCTTGACGTTAGTAACCTCCCACTCTGTCTCAAGTTAGCTCTCCTTGGCTAGAAGCGAGGTTTATATTTTTAAATAACAATGGGAAGAACATATAGATCCAATTACTTTATTCTAGCTTTGTACCGTGGGTGTCAAATTGCTGAAGAGAAAAAAGGTCTCCTCAGTGTGATTTTCTGTACACCTAAATATGTCAGTTCATGAGTAAAGACAATATACTAGTCAAAATCATCTCAACCTGATATATTAAGTATCAGCTTGCTTCTGTGGGGATCCATTTTAACTTCAAAAATCTTATCAAGAACTATCCAAAGGACAACTTTTAAAAATTCTTTTGTAATAATACATTATCTGGTGATGAATTTCTTTGACTGGCATTGTAGTTCACTTTCTGAATTAATAACACATTTAAAATAAACCACAGATCCACTGTGAAAAGTTGCTGAAGAATTACAGATGGTGCCTTTGAAAAGAATGTTACCAAAATATTTTAATTAGAGATGTTGACCTGACTGATGTTGCTCAGTGGTTGAGCATCAA
>NW_006374379.1:0-1071 GCF_000327345.1 Myotis davidii | reverse complement strand
CTCTGAAAGACATATTCCAGATGTCCTTATGACCACTATTCGTAAGAGCTAAAGTCTGGAAGCTGCCCAAATGTTTATAAATAGGGGAAATGATCATAATTTGGGATATTCACACAGCTGAAGAGCACACAACAATAAGAATAAGTGATTTTCCACTGCACATAATATTACAAATGCAGTGCTGAGCACAAGAAGTAAAGCGGTACCTACTGTATGATTTCATTCATAGAATTTAAAAAAAAGGCAAAGTAATCTATGCTTCTGCAAGTCAACGTCATGTTTATGCTCTGTGGGTACAGTTAACTAGAAAAGAAAAGCCAGGGAGTGGGACTTCAAGGTACCTTAATGTGTAATGTTTTTGCTTTTGAAGTTACGTGAGTGCAAGTTATGTGGGTATGTTCATTTTGTGATAATTCACTGAGACGGTGCACTTAAGATATGAGCAATGTTTTCTACATATATTATGTTTACATAAGAAGATTAAGAAGATTGAAGATAATAGTAAATTTTCTAAAAATTTTGTAACAGCTTACAAATTGAAATAATTTGTCAATAACTTCACTTGTGAAATACAAGCTAAATTGGGGTATAAACTTATTGTTCTATGCATGCCCAGATGGTGTATTTCATAAAAATTTCTTCCATTATCAGCTAAGTCCTCTTGGTAGAGCAGAGGAATTTCCCCTTGCTTCTATATGGTACTTGTTTTTAATAATCATTTGTTGAGTGTTTCTAAAAAAAGTGTGGCCAAAAGTACACTTTAGAGTTCCTAGAGGTAGTAGCTGCCTACAGACACCTAAACAACTTCAAGATACATTTCAATAACGCTGCAGGACCAAATCAACAGGAGTTTTAATCAATTGTCTTTGTGTTTCCAAAGATATAATTTCCCCCCAAATATAAAATGAATTTTAAAAATGCCCAAATTATATGTATTGTATGTCAATTAAAATCTAAATCTTTATCGTCTTTATTTTTAAGGAACAAATAAACTCTAGAAATTGTTCTTATAGCCCAAATTTACATTTTTACCAATGTTATTAAATGCATTTAACCACTGAAATGAAAAAA
>NW_006374378.1:0-1071 GCF_000327345.1 Myotis davidii | reverse complement strand
TTTTTTTTTTGGCAGGGGGACATGTTTTGATGCCCTTCTAATTTATTTTTGTGTATATCCCATACATTATCTTTGTGGTTACCATGAAAAAACATATAAGTTGCTAAAATGATACACATATAACTTCAATTGCATGCAGAAATACTACAGCCTCATTGCCCCATTTTATGGTATTGATTTTGCCAAATACATCTTTATATGCTGTGCAATTATTTACAAACATTTGTAGTTTTCTTTATATATTTGACTTTTAAATTCTGTAGAAAATAAAATGTGGAGTTAGAAACCAAAATTACAATAATACTGTTATTATATTTATATCCATGTACTTACCCTTTGTTTAAAATTACTGTCTAGTGCCCCTTTATTTCAACTTAATGGATTCACATTAGCATTTCTTATAGAAAAGATCTAGTGGTAGTAAACTTCCTCCATTTTTGTTTGGAAATGTCAAATTATTCCTCATTTTTGGACAGTTTTGCAAAAGATATGACTCTCAGATAATTTTTTTTTACCATGTGTCTCAATGTATGTTTGTCTATTTAGTTAATGTGGAGTATGTCAAGCTTCTTGGATGTTTTTATACATATATTTTATCAAATTGTGAAGATGTTAGTCATTATTTCTTCAAAATCTTTGTCTCTTTCTCTCTTGCTTCACCTTCTGGTTCTCCCATAATGTATATACTGATCTTATTGATGTTGCATAAGTTCCTTAGACTGTTTACTTTTCTTCATTCTTTTTTTTTTCCAAATGACATATTTTCAAATTTGCTGATTCTTCTTTATGTTTGAGTCTTCTTTTGGATCGTAAATTTTTCAATTCAGTTATTATATTTTTTCAATTTTTCTCTTTTTTACTTATGTTTATGGTGTCTCTTTTTTTATATTCTCATTTTGTTCGTAGTTTTATTTCCTTTAGTTATTTGCCCATGTTTTCCTTTAGCTTTTTAAGCATACTTAAGGCAATTGTCTTAAAGTCATTGTCTGGTATGTCCAGTGTATCTTTCTTTAGAGACTGTTTCTGAAGATTTGCTTTGTTCATTTAAATGGACAATGTCTCCCTGTTTTG
>NW_006374377.1:0-1071 GCF_000327345.1 Myotis davidii | reverse complement strand
GGCCCTCCCATGAGCAGACCAGAGGGCACTGTCCCGCAGGTCTCCGCTCCAATACTCATTACAGAGGCTACACCTGGCTTTTTGGTGTGTTTTTTTTGCCAATGGATTTCAAACTCTTTTACTTTGTGATTATTTTTGCAGAAGCTAACATTGTTGTGTTTTTTAACCACTATTTAATAATACTACAAAGGAAATTATACAACACCTGGTTTATACAAAGCCAATAGAGAATGCAGAGACACAGAGGGGTAAAGTAGGGTTTTCTTCACTCCCTGCACTTTATTCTCATTTTCTAGAAGTAATATTTTTAGCTACTTTGTTTCTCATGTGTCCTTAAAAAACATCTATGCATTCGTCACCATGTCACTGTGTGACCCGTGTAGGCTATGTGAAAACCATCCCTGACATGCGCTCCCATTCTACAGGCACCTCTTCCCTCCCTCCATGTGCAATATTTCGCATGCGTGGGCGGGTGTGTGGACTGTGTGAGTGCTTTAAGGCGTGACCATGCCCAGGGTCATGTCTGCACCTGTGAGCTCCCACCTGCAGCTGCACGCTTTCCTCTGCCCTGACCTCCAAGCCCAGCATTTCTGCCCGTTTGCTCTCCTTTGTAATTCCCAGCACATGCGCACATGCCGTGTCACCATGATTCCTTCACGGCACTGGCGGCGCATGATGTTCTCAGCTGTTTTGGCAGAGTGCTTGGTGACATGAACCTAGATCGGTGCAAGTTGGTTGAATTGATGTGTTTCCACTGCTGCGGTGGGAGAGAAAAGAAGTGCTTTAGAGCAACCCCAATGGATTTGAGTCCTTCCGTAGAGTTAATACTTACAAGAGGAAACAGAGTGGATCTGGATGAGGGCGAATTCTGACCCGGACACTGAAGTCAGAAATGCCCACTGGGGCCCACACCAGTTCTTCAGCAGGTCCCAGTGAGCCCAGATCCCGGTCCCCTCACTGCCTTAAGCACTGCCTCTGGGGCCAGGCCTTCATTGGCTCCTGCCTGGCTACTGCAGTGCTCCCCACCCAGCCCTGCCCCCTGCATCTCCCACCCACCACCTAACCCTGCCC
>NW_006374376.1:0-1071 GCF_000327345.1 Myotis davidii | reverse complement strand
AAATCAGATGTAAACACTTGTTTTTACAACACTTACAAAGTGCCTTTTGTCTAGTGATTCCCCAGTACATTCCACAAGACTTGTGGCCATGTCGCCTCCATTAGTGGGAAAAGTAGTTATTACCTAGAGTACATATTTTGGTGATCCCTTGGATTCCAGCAGTCATTTGCAAAGATAGAGGGGGCCAAATCAAAGGTCACCAAAATATATCACACTGCAGAGCACAGATGTTAAATCTATGTTAATTTGTCTTGCCTCTTATGCCAGACCCTCAACTCCTAAATTCCTGTCCTTGGTCATATGTGAGAGAGTATAGACAGACACTGAAAACCCATCATCAAATCTGGAAATGTCTTGATGATGTTATAGTCTTGGTAGGTGTAAGGGGCAAACAGTACAGTGTCATGTACATTTCCTAATATGTTGAATGTATATGAGGAAGTCAGAGCATTCTAAGCGGTGTAAGTAGTCAGCTCAATTAGGGTTATTTATTTTCTTTGAATAATGTATATGCTTTTCCTGATTTTCTTAGAGAAGCTAAGCAAATGTATTTCCCTGGGATTTCAGGAGAGCCCATCTGGTTCACTTAATTTATACATAACCCAATAAGAATATCATTAAAGTTAAGAAGAAAGGATGAAAACTCACTGGCCTCAATGTTTTATTTTAGTCCCATGTGCATATAAAAATGAACTGTCTGATTCAATCATCACAACACCAGTAAGCCTTTGGTTCTTTTTTGGCAAATCAGTCTTAAAAGAGCATTGCTATTGCCTAGATTTTTAACCCCCTGTCATTAATTTTAATCCATTGGAGGAAAGGACAGTTCATTTGGAGGCAGAAAAGGTTGAGAAGTAAGTTGGAATCTCTATTATGTTCCCAAATTTATTAATCTTGGCAAATAGACTCTATCAGAAAGCAAGAAAAGACCTGTTGCTCAGAAAGCTCACAGTGGGTGGTAGAAGAGGGACTTCCGAAAGGTGCTTGGGCCTTATTTATGTTTTATTTCCTCTACTGTGCCCCCCAAAACTCTAGTTAGTGAGAAATAATGAGAGTAATTGCGGCTTCCAT
>NW_006374375.1:0-1071 GCF_000327345.1 Myotis davidii | reverse complement strand
TTTTTTTTTTATTCATCTGAAGACTAACTCCAAGGAGGAGAATGATGTGATGTGGAGCAAAGGAGGCTGATAAGCAATAACAATTTCTTTTAAATTTTGTGAGTGTCCAGATTTTTTTACAAAGTAGGTAATAAAATTTGGGCATTATTATTCATAGTTATCAGATTAAGATTTTTTTGTGTAAATCAATAAATACACTGCTACCTTCTTTGACAGCAAGTCTTTAATGACATCAAAATCAGAATTTCATCTGTATAATAAACAGATAGGGTGCCAATAAAATAATCTTAGCAAACTCGCTATAGTTCTAAAATAAACCCCTCTAATAAATTTTATCAATTAGTGAAAATGCTTTAACATACTCACTTTGACTGATTTACATCAATAAGAGAACCTATTTTTGATGTAGTAAAAGAAATGTGCTCATCTCCAATTACAATTTCAAGCTCCTGAAGAAAATAAAGAAATATAATTAAAGATAGAAATCCATCCCAGAGATATCTATATTCTTGATGCTAAAGGGATCCCAAATTTAGCTACAGGTTTTCTAACAATAATAGAGAAGGGCAGGTGGGACATAATCTGCTAGACATAAACTGTGTCTATAAAATAAAACAATAAGAACTTCAACACCTGCACAGGAGTTCCCCAGTATTATGACTACCAAAATTACTCTGCAGAGATCTAATAAATATACTAAAAAATGAATGACATACTTAAAAGTGACACACAATTATTTCTTATATCAAGTAAACATTAAAGGCATCACTTTGAAGCACAATGTTGTAAAAATAATACGGTCTTACACTTACTTATAATAAATAAAAACACATTTACCCTTTTTACCAGGCTCTAAAAATAAAATGCATAATATTAATAATAGTACTACTTTAATATTATCAGTAATCTCTAAAATACGCTTATCAAATAGGCTTTATTAGACTACTTTTACAACTATGAAATCCAAGACTCAGAAGTCATAGGAAAAAACTTGTTTATAAACTGACTAGAGGCCCGATGCACGGAATTCGTGCATGAGTAGGCTCCCTAGGCCTGGCCGGCGATCAGGGC
>NW_006374374.1:0-1071 GCF_000327345.1 Myotis davidii | reverse complement strand
AAAAATGGGTTATTTTTGCAACATCTAAGATTCAGGAAATATGAATTAAGCCTCGTCATTTTGAAGGGGAAAGAAAGAATACATAAAACACATTTAACTTTTTCTATTCCTCTACCTCTAGTGTTATTTGATCAAAAAGGCTTCCCTTAAAACACCTTCTAAAGGAGAGTTTCAATGCCTTCACCTATGATGAAACATGTTTGCAGTTGCTTTAAAATGGGCAAATTCTATGGTCTTCTCTTAGGACCACTGAGGGCTTTTTTCTGAGTGTCATCTGAGGACATCAGAGCAGAGTGGCTGCTATATTTGAAGGTTGCTATCCATTACTGAGCAATGGGTACAGACCTAAGAGCAGTATAGCAGTATAGCTTCTATGTCAGAAAGTTGCTGTCCAGTAGTGAGTAATAACAGACCCTGGGAAAGTGTTCAAGGGAATCACTATTCTTGGGTGTTTAGTTTGGAGTGTGCATATAGTCACTGTAACTTTACAAACAATATAGGCCAGACCCAACATGGCCGTCTTAGGAGACATGTATACATTTCATGAGTCTCTTTTATACTCACTGCAAAGAAGCTCAAAGCCTCTACCTGGAAGTTGGATTGGCATAAGTCCAGCGACGCTTGCAAGAAACAAAGGCCAAATGATAAGCATTAAATGCAGAAGGGTCACCCTGGATGTTTATCTCCAACTGTGTATTCTTTTTGTCAACATATAAATTATTCATCTAATAGTGCTTTCATTATTTCATTTAGGAAAAGGGAAAACGTGAAATAAATCCTACCTCAACTATTTCAGGGTTTAGGATTCAGAAAAGATTTGCAAATTTTAGAAAATTTGTTCTAAATGTCTCCTTAATTATTAATGTCTCCTTAATATCATAGAACATAAAACCTTCGCATGCTTAGGACACACAGAAGGAATCAAGGGAAAGAAAAAAGAAACACAACTAGGCTGAAGGCATCTTATGCCTGGCAGACAAGGTACAACAAATATAATGGAAAATCTTGGTTAAAAATCTGTTTCCAGCAATGATCCTGTCTTTCTGCCGGGAGCCGGTCCATCCTTGCTGT
>NW_006374373.1:0-1071 GCF_000327345.1 Myotis davidii | reverse complement strand
TTGTTAATGATCTGAAAAAAATTGTATTCCTAAATGTTAAACACATTTAGAATAAGCTTATTGAGGGAATATATTAAAGGAAAATGTAGACATGGAATGAGATAAAAGATTATGGTGGACATTCCGAGTAAGGGGCATATTATGAACAGAGGAATATGGATGGAAGGAAGTGTTTAAAAAAAATGTGGCGTTTCTCTGCAACAGATTTAAAGACAAAAAATGGTATTTGGAAATTTTGGGAAAGTATTTCATTCAATATTATACAAATGAATGTTTAACATTATAGAAATATATATATTCTCCAACTCATTCCAAAAAATAATTTGAGACTCCTTAGAGAGACATTCTCAAGGTACAATATTATTATTTTTTTCTCTTTCTAAAGAGAGAGATCGCTTTGTTTCTGTTAACTCAGAAGGAAACTTTGCAAACAAAATGTAATACTAAGACCTTGATAAATTTGCCAAGAGAGAGCTACCAATATGGATTTTTGCTTTCTAGCAAGCAAAGCAGAAATACTAGAATAAGGTTACTAAGATCCATTCTGGCTGAATTTACAAAAGGAGTCTCAGGTTTTATGTGTACACTGGATTTTGAAGGAAAACACGAATAAAAAACCAAACACACTAAAAACCACTAATAGTCTTTGGGAAGACCAACGGGAATATTTTAATGAGGCTTACTTATTTTTTTTTTCTTCAAACATAAGGTCCTTTAGAAAACACAGCTCCAATTTGGCACTTTTACCAGGTAGCAACTACTAATAAAATAATCAAGTTATCTAGTTGCAGAGAATAGGCTATAATAGGTTCTACAATCATCCTTATAACATAGATTTTTTTTTCATACTTGACTCATTTATATAAGTAATGTTTACTAGCAGAAGCTGTGAGTCAAGCTACCTTTGTTTGTATTCTGGCTTTATTACCAACTACTTGAATATCTTGAGTATAATATTATCTACCCCATAAAGTTGTTGAAATAAATGAGATTTACAACAAAGATTATAGGAAGCACTCGGCAACTATTAGCAGCTGCTATTACATTATTATTATTATTATTATTATTATT
>NW_006374372.1:0-1071 GCF_000327345.1 Myotis davidii | reverse complement strand
AGTCAGGGTTACTGACTGAAAGCAGCTGCAGGGCGGGATGTTTAAACCCAAATCGATGTCGAGTTGCCTGCTGCTGATGAAGAAGGCATCGCTGACCTCCACTAACCTGAGTGACTTCTTTTCCCTGCTTGGCAAGTAAGACAGAGCTGCCCAGGGCACTCCTGGTCGAACCCTCCTTGGCTGCTGGGGGTCAACAGAACAACGAAGCTGGTCAGAGGGGCCACCAGCTTACGTGCCAGGCAGCAGGCTTCCAGGCTTAGGTTATGTTGAGGTGACATTTATCTAATAAGGAAGGCCCAGCAGAATGATAAATGCTTTCCACTGTGTCTGTGCAGAAATGGGTTTATAAACAAGCACCTGCCATCAATCACAAGACAGCTTTGTCAGAAGTAACTAGCGACTAGATGCATCTTTATAATTACTCCGGACATCATGTGTCCAGCTTGCATATCCTTCACTCCACTCTTAGGTCAACTACTTTATCCTGCTATACACTAACGTTATCTCCATTCCATTTAGAACATAGGTTTATGGCCAGAATAGCTTTAGGGTAACTCCCTGACTATTGCCTGAGTATGCATAGTAAGTATGGGTATATTGGTTAGATGCCCAATAATAAATGCCACAGGTGAACCCCCACATTTTCTTTCATTTCCTCAATCTTCCTCCCTTCCTAAATATTGGTTTTTCCTTTAACACAGCATTTTCACATGTTATAGTAAGTTACTGATATCCAGATATTAAAATAGAATGGTTCAAAGAAATTAATACCTTAGTAAACATAAAGGTTTGATTGGCAAAAGGTTTTATTTGGAAATTTCACATGGTAAGTAATATATGAAAGAACAAATGAATGCTTAATTAAAGAAATGACACCAAAATGGTCAAAATGTTAAAATCTTATTTTTCCATGGATTCTTCCACTCAGTATGTTACATTGAAAAGCAGAATATCAAGTCGTAGCAATTTCTTACTCTACAATATTAGCAACCATCAATAATTGGTCTGAGTGAATGAAATACTCAATTCATAATACACTCACAGCATCCTATATAATAAAAGACTAATATG
>NW_006374371.1:0-1071 GCF_000327345.1 Myotis davidii | reverse complement strand
TTAGGAAGGTTGAGAACCACTGGTCTAGAATGACCACCCAGACCTTTAGTGCTACAGGAAAGGTAAGTATTTCTGCATTCTTCCCAGCAAGACACAATGACTGCAGTTAAATTTCTTATTTATCTTCTTGACAGGAGAGTGCCTGTGAATTAAAATTAATTAGATTTAAAAGAAATGTTAAACACCATAGTCCATCTAAGTGTGTTAGTTGTGATCTATAGCTACCACATGTATGGTAAATAGCTCATGTTCGGTTTATAATTTATATTTTCATGTTATGTCTTGGGAGAGAGAATACTAGCCAGAGGCTAGAGTTTGCTCTTCTCAGCAGTTACATTTCTCTTTGTTAAATAATTAACTTTGATCTCAGTTATAAGTCAGTTTCCTACATGGCATGCGCACAAGGAGACAATGTGCTGACTACAGGATATGTTTCCTTTTGCATGCTAAGCTACAATGCTTGTTGACTTTAATATAGTTTATACTGATGTTAATCTTCACATTCCTATGTTAGTTAATTGTAGGTCACCTTAAAAAACAGACCCCTATTGACTTTGTACTAAAAATTAATTATCTAAGGGACAAAAATTGAGGTATAGATTTGATCCATGGAAAACTTTCCCCTCAAATTCTACCTAGAACCCTTTCTTGGAAGGGGTGGATTTATTTGCCTTATGCCCAAGAGCACTCTGTACTGAAATGCTGTGATACCATAAATCATTCAGTTCAACTGTGTGACTTGGAGATTCAAATTAAAAACACACTTTCAGGCTATTGAAATGAAATACATACCAGAATTAGGAGCCATCTGATTTCATATTGAATTCCCAAATAACCCAAGAGAAAAAGAAGAACAATAGCTGATCCAGTTCCAATTAAAATTCCAAAAATATATACTATCAAGGGATTACTTTCATCTGTGGAAATAATAAAATAATTTATTGTTAAGTAATATTTGTTTTCTATTTAGTAATAAATGCAGCAACCCAGATTTTCTCTAAGCAACTATTGCCAAGTTACTAGGATTCCTTCTCACTCTTTTTTTTTAAAGTATATTTGATTGATTTTTTA
>NW_006374370.1:0-1071 GCF_000327345.1 Myotis davidii | reverse complement strand
GAAGTATGACGACTGCTAAGTTTTGCCGTGTACTAGACTCACAATGTGGATGCTTCTGCCCTAGCAGCTTCAAACTGCACAGAAGGAAGTGGGAGCAAGCCTGTTGTCATGATGTGCACACTATGATTGTTTTCAGAGAGAAATGTATCATTAAAATCAAGTGTTATTCCTGGGTAACAGAGAGGAAAAAGACAGCAAAGGCAAAAACAAATCCAAAGTTAATAAAGTTTCTATTTTATCAAACCAGAGTCATGGATGGAATTATAATGAGGCTCTTTGAGCAGAAGCCTGAGCTGCATTACAAATGTGAAATTTTTTTCTGAGGACCAGATGGAAACAGTAAATGCCTAGAGAATTTGAGAACATGTTAAAAATGAAAATCCTAATCTAAATAAAAAGTTATGTCTGATGTATACTACTACAAAACCAGAAAATATTTAAGACATAAACTCCTGAAAACTAAACAACCCTTAAGAATTCTCAACTGGTAGAAACTTGGATAAAAAAATCTTTAATGGAAGTTCAAAAAAGAGCATTTGGACGGGGACAAAAAATAACATATAACTCTTGATATTTATCATTATCACAATTCAAAAAGGAAAACAATTATAAAATCTAGGTCTCAATTAACAATGAGTTTCTTAACTGAGTACTTAGAAGAAAGAGGTTTTAAATATTTTAACCTAGAAAACCATATATAAATTCTCTATTTCTATTTAAAACATTGGGTTGTCTTTCATGTTGCTAATTTCTATTGTACATCTGTTCACATTTTAGGAATATCCTAATTGTTTGACAAATAGTATGTGTGTGGGTTTTCTCATACCCTATAATTTCAGATATTATATTATTATATCACCATCTGCCTTGCCAATATCTCAAAGGTAAAATGGGGACCAAAATAAATCTTTCTCATGTGCAACCAAAATATAGACATATTAGAGAAAAGAATAAGAAATTCAGTTCAACAGTTACTTGCCTGTTACCATGCAATGTGCCGAGACTAAACTTAAAGTAGCATCACTTAACAGCATATACATATATCAAATCATTAAGGTATACACCTTAAAT
>NW_006374369.1:0-1071 GCF_000327345.1 Myotis davidii | reverse complement strand
TAAAGGGTCAGAAGGTTGAGAACCACTGCTAAGCCTAAGGACATTCTTCTGCATAAGCACACCATCATTGTCAAACCTGGGTAAAATGACAATAATTTTGTAATTTCACCTAATATTTTGTCTATATTCAGATTTTCCTAAAATGTCTTTCATAATTGTTTTTCCACAAAATAGGATCCAAGTTCATGAATTGCATGAATATGTTCTTACTATAGAATTTTTCATTGTTAATTTTGAAATAATTTTAGACATAGAAAAATAGATGAAAGAATAATGCAAAGGATTTCTATATATTTTTCATCTAGATTCTCCAAATGTTAACACTTTATAATATTTATTTTATTAATCTCCCTCATACATAACAACAATAGTACTAGTATTTATTTCTGAACTGTGTGAGAGTGAGTTGCTTCTTACATGATGGTAGTACAATGGTCAAAATCAGGAAATTAGTGTGGATGCAATATTATTATCTAATTTACATACTTTATTCAAAATTTTCCATTGTTTCATTAATGCCCTTTATAACAACAGGAAAAAAATACTTTTTTCTGCTCTAGGATTCATTCCAGGATCACATGTTACATTTAGTTGTCGTGTCTCTAGTTTTCTTTCATCTGAACAGTTCCTCAAACTTCATCTTTCATCACCTTGGTATTTTTGAAAAGCTGAAGGGTCCTGAGCAATTATAATACAAGTGACCCTTGATTTCAGTTTGTCTAATGTTTCTCATGATTAGATTCAGGTTTTGCATTTTTTGGCTGGATGTGAGGTGTGTCCTTCTCAGAACATTATGTTTAGGGGGCACATGATATTGGTTTATCCCATCACTAGTGAAGCTAACTGGGTCATGGTAAGTGGTGGTGATCACTTGGTTAAGAGATGTTTGTTGATTTCTCTACTGTCAAATTACTGTTTTTCCTTTGTAATTAATAAGCAATTTGGAGGATACTTTGAGATTCTGTAAATATCCTGTTTTTCATCAAACTTTCATCCACCAGTTTTAGCATCCATGGGTGAATCATAGCTAGATAAATTTTATGCTCTTGACCAGGACTTTTTGCTTTTTTT
>NW_006374368.1:0-1071 GCF_000327345.1 Myotis davidii | reverse complement strand
TTTATTCATATACTTTGCTTTGCAACTGTTATTATAGATGACCTGTTCTACCTGTATCTAAGGACAGCATCCCTATTTGTGGGCCAGATTCTTTTATTTCTTCTTTCTCAAGGACATGGTCCCAGCACTTCTCTCCACTTTCTCCTGTGCTAACACTTTTCTCCTCTTTACTGGGTCATTGAGATTAACATAAAAATATGCTGGTTTTTGTTGCATTTTAACAAGAAGCTCTTCACTGCTTCTTTTCTTCCTTTTGTAACAAAATTCCTAGCAAGAGTTTAATATCTTTATATCTGTTATTCCTGGTCTATCTTAAAGACACTTCATCAGGCTTTACCCCTAATCACTTTACCAAAACTGTTCTTGCCAAGATCCCAATGACCCTTCAATTGCTGATAATTCTCAGTTTTCATTTTACTTGACTCATCAGCTATATTTGATAGTCTCAAATCATTTTTCTAACATCAAATACTTCTTCACTTTTTGTTCACAAAACCACAAGTTCCTGTTTTTTTCTATCACCTCTCTGGCTACTACTTTTTAACTTCCTGTGCCAGATCCTTATTCTCTTCCTCCTTGACCTCGGAAAGTTGTGTTCCTGGGCTCAGTCCTTGATCCTTCTTGTTTATCTATACCAGCAATCTGAGGCATATGCCCCAAATCCAGCCTGCAGCTGTTTTCATAAATAAAGTTTTTATTAAACATAACCATGCCCACTTATTTATGTTATCTATGACTGCTTTTGAGCTGCATTAGATGAGCTAAGTAATTGTAACATCAACCAAATGGCCCTCAAAGCCTAAACTATTTCCTATCTGACCCTTTAGAGGAAAAGTGTGCTCATACCTGATACACCTTCCACTTCCATGAATGCATCAGAATCATGGTTCGGGTCCTGTGTACTAATATTTCTTCAATTTGTATTTCCAGATCAGACATCACTTCAGAACCCCAGGTTTATAAATCCAATTGCTGATGAGACAAGTATACTTGGATGTCTAGTAGTAAAAATAGTAAACATGCTTGAATTTAACATGTACAAAATGAAACCTCTTAGCTTCGTCTCTAAAT
>NW_006374367.1:0-1071 GCF_000327345.1 Myotis davidii | reverse complement strand
CAGAAGGTTGAGAACCACTGCTCTAGAGTTTCAATTATGAACCTACTTAGGGGAAAGTGGAAGTTATTCTAACCCACTCCATCCCCAATACTTTGGAAGGCTCATGATTCTGCCCCTCGGTTATGACTCTGAGATGTTAAGAACTCATGAACTGACACCGTAGAAAAAGGTCATAGCTAACTTTTGCTCATAAAAGAGGTGAATTCTAGATGAGGGGCCCCTTTGCTTTTCATGCAACTAGAGATCAGCTGCCACAAAGATGGGCAGTCTTCACTGCTCCCTACTTGTGGAGCTTGTCCCTCTATAAAACACCTTCTGTTTTTGAGTTCTCCATTTTCATGAATGATACCATTTTCTTACTCATGGTGGTGATATCAGAACTCTATGTCACCACTGATCCTCCTCCTTGAACCCTTTACAACTAATTTATTAGCAAGCCAGGAAGATTCTACCATCTTGAGTCTCTCACGTCCAACATCCCCTTCCACTTCTTATCTGCCACCTACTCTGTGGCTTTTCATCGGAATACTATAAGAGCTCCCAAACTGGTCTCCCTAACTTGTGTCTCTCTCTGCTGCAACTCATCCAATGCATTGCTGACAGAGTAACATTTCCAATGGGCATATTTCATTATATCTTTCCCCTATTCAAAACTTGTCAATGGCTCCCCACTGGCTTCTAAATTAAATATGACTCCTGCTGGAATTCAAGGAAAGTCCTTCACCATAAGGTTCCAACTTCCCTTTTCAGCTCTGTCCTCCAACATTTTGTATTGTAGTCATGCTACATTAATTAGTGTCACCATAAAACCACTCCACAGTTTTCTGCCTCCTTGCTCTTGTTGTTCTGTTCCTACTTCGAAGGAAATCTTTTCCCCTCTCTAAGGTGGGTCTTTTAAGGATAAGTAGGAAATAGGCAAGCCACAACTAGTTAACACAACCTTTTCTTATCTCCTGACAAAAGGTTGAACCTTTCTCCTTTTTGATACTATAGCACCATAGTATTTGGTGCTTATCTCAATGTATTTATTGTACTCTATTATTGAGGACATGTATTGATTCACCTCATCTC
>NW_006374366.1:0-1071 GCF_000327345.1 Myotis davidii | reverse complement strand
CCCACAGGTTGAGAACCGCTGGTCTAGAAGGAAATCTCCAAAATAATATAGGCACAAATGCAATGAGTTGTGAGTTGAAAGATTTAAGATGTAGCCTTTGTTTTCTTATTTATAAACCTATGTGATTATTACAAATGGCTCCCTAGGCTTTTGTTTCCTCCCCTAAGATGAAAATGTTAAAATTTATTGTACAATAAATGTATGCACACAGTGGATAGCTAATGAGTTATTGAGTGACTGACATTGGAAAATACCAAAGAATCCATGTCTTAGGCTTTTTTAGGACCTGTAATTCTAAATGGAAAGAAAGGGAATTTTTGTATTAGATAACTGGCAGTAGAGCTTCCAGATTTATATTCAATCTTCATTTTCATATAATGGTCAATATGACAAATACATGTATAGGATCCTGTCATTTCCAATAAAGAATTGAGTCTATAACTGAGTGTTGTTCACAGCCGAGTGCCCTGGAGTTCATACTGAGAAGACAAGTTGACATGGGAGGTGAATGATGAAACACATTTCTGACCAAATGACTATAAAAATATGCACTGTGATTGTCAGTTAAAGTGGCTTCTTAAAAGCAGCCTACACTAGAATGGTGTCCACATTCCTTTCTCTATCCCCTGCAGTGCCTCTGCAGAAAAGTAAACATATCATCTTAATATGAAATAGACATCTCAGTTCAAAAGTGGTAATACATAGGTGACTTTTAAAGCCAAAAGACATTGCATTAGACTGACAGGTAACATTATTTCACCAAGAAATATACAAAATTTATCAAAATTCAGCCATGAAATTTCAGCTAAGGAGTATTCCTTCGGAGCATAAAAGATTTTGACAGTCTCTGCTTAAGAGACTTTTAAAGACAGAGTAATTCAGCGAATTCCACATAATATTGCAGTAATTGATGGATGGGTTTTTCCTGTCCAAGGTAGACTCTCAAGTGTTCAGTTGAATTGTTGATAGATTGATCTGACACAGCCTTAAGGACATGCCTGAAAAACCAAAATTATAAGATCAACACTTTCCAGGGTTTTCTGTTTGCTTGTTTATTTGCTGTTGTTGTTG
>NW_006374365.1:0-1070 GCF_000327345.1 Myotis davidii | reverse complement strand
TTTAACATCTCAGTACTAATTGTCTTTCAGGCATTGGGCTACAGTGCTTAAAACAGAGAGTTGGGGACTTGTCCTTAAGGACTTCAGAATCTGGAGGTGGGCAGATGGATAAATGAACACTCAAGGTGTGATAAGAGCTTTCATTGATCATTTAATGAATAAAATGATGGAGAACTAAATAGAAGGAAAACTGCATCCAGTATCCAAGGATATGGTCAGTGGAAGGATAGCTTACCCTATGGAACTGCACTAAGCTTTGAAGAATGAGTGGAAAGTTAATGAGGCAGATAAGGTGGAAGAGTTTAGGGTTTGAAGAGCCAGCTGGAAGGAGGTCCACTGAGTTTTGGTGAGATTATACTGAGAGAATGATATATAATATGATTGAATAAAATTGTATAGCTTCAGTTCACTTGGTTTCTGTGAAGTAAAGAGAGTGAGCTCTCTGAAATAGGGCCAGGACAGATCTGTTTGCCAATCAGTTAATTCATTTTGTATGAGGGGGCTTCAAGAGCTTGCATTTAAAGAAGAGGAGAGAAATTGTGTGGTTAACTGGGATGAAGGGAGGAAGTTGGGAAGGAACGTTAGGTGTGAGTTATACTTTATTGTAGCTGTAACTAAGTGAAGAATTAAGTATAGAGTTAGGGGTTGAAGGGAAATGTGGAAGAAAGGGGGATGTGACATATAAAAGAAGAAGGGTCTTTATTCTAAGAGGAGGCTTATTTCTGGGGGGTATTGATTTCTCAAAATTAGTTTAGAATGGAAATGCAATAACAAGGATTTCCAGAGAGATGAAGGGAAGAAGGGAGGAAGGGAGGAGGAGGAATGTTGGAGGCTTTACTTCTGCTAATTAAGGAAGATTAACTTAACAGTTTGGTCAGGGCATCCATCACAGAGAAAGTTCCACACTTTAAGAATAAATGCTTCCTTTATTCCATCCCCCACCTCCAAAAATCTGAATTTTTGTGACTACTTAAATTGAATCACATCTTTCCACTGATTTCTTGTTTTATTGCCCTTTGCTAAACAGTGTTTCACAGATGTTGTTTTTGTTTGTTTGTTTGTTTGTTTGT
>NW_006374364.1:0-1071 GCF_000327345.1 Myotis davidii | reverse complement strand
AAAGCTACATTTGTTTCTGGAGGGTTTAGGAGAGAATCCACTTCCCTGCCTTATTCAGATTCTGAGACCTCCAACATACTGGGTTTCATCACCTCCAGTCTTCATATTCAGACAGCCTCTGTCCAGGTTTTTTTCATGTGGCATCACTCTGACATTGCCATCTTCTCATCAATTTCTCTTACTCTGACTCTCCCTTTGCCTCTCTTACACATTTAAAGATTTTTGTGATTACATTGTACTCCCCTGGATAATTCAAAGTAATCTCTCTGTCTCAGACTAGCAAGTTTAATTCCATATGTAATTTTCCTTTGCTACTTAATATAATATAATCATATGTTTCAGGGTTTAGAATGGACATGTCTTTTGGGGAACATTATTATGCCTATCATGACAAGATAATTAGTTTCTGCTTTTTTAATCCATTGTTAAAATTCCCATCTTTGACTAAGGAGTCTGAACATGTTATATTCAATATAAATATTTACATTGCTATATCAGTAAATTGTTTACATTTTCCATTATTTTCTCAAATTTTCTGCATTTTAAAATAATTCCATATTTTAATTTCATTTAGGTTTTCCAATGTGATAATATAACTCTGTTATTTGTTTTATTCTATTATTTACTTATTATCTGTTGCATCTGTTATGTTGACTGATTTTTCTCCTGCTTATGGGTTATATTTGGAATACTAATTTGTTGAGTGCCTGGATTTTGTTCTGTTCACTTAAAGCGTTTTGCTTTTTGTTTTAACAGGAAGGTTACTCACATGGAGATCAGCTTGATATTATCAATCCTCATTATTAAGCTTCATTTTGTGGCATGATTAGAAAATTTTGTTCTTGAGCTGGCTCAGTCCAACTCTCCAGCTGATTTAATCACCTTCCTCGTGATCTACTCAGATTTTCTATTTCTTCGTAGTTAATCCTGAATAGGTTGTATGTTTCTAGGATCTATCAATTTATTCATGCTTGTCACTGATTTCCTAGTTTTATAAATGTTCTTATTGATTTTTAGAGAGAGAGGAAAAGAGATGGCTAGAGAAATAGAAACACTGATGAGAGAGAAACA
>NW_006374363.1:0-1070 GCF_000327345.1 Myotis davidii | reverse complement strand
AAAATGCTGATGAGGATTGATGTACTTTCAGTGATGCTACTGTACATCTATGAAATCTGCCAGAGCCGATATCATCCACCAGGGCATGATTGCTGATATGGGTAAGGAACGCAGATTGCTTTCTGTTTCCCGTTTACCTGTGCTTGGATGAAGACAGGCCTCGCTTCAGGAATCTAGGAACCTGAAAACAAGAAAAAAAATAAGAAGTGCAAAGGGTTCTTGGTATTATTTTTTAGAAAAAGGAGATATGACCTAAAATAATACTTCTGGGTCCAGTGAAAGAAGATAAGAAAGTTTTTTTTGTAAGTTATAGTGTTGAAAGACATAACAAAGTAAGAGGGAAAACAAGAAATTCAGTTTGAGAATTGAGTAGTTGGGCCCAACAGAGCTATTGTTCTGTCAGTGTTGACTTTATAAATTCCCTTTTTTGGGTGTTTATAAAATTCAGTTAGACCTGAAATAAAATACACTAGATTCCAGCCAGCAAGCAATTTCAGAAAAATTGAATAATATACCTCCAATCATTTTTAACTTTAGGCCTTGCAAATTGCTCTACTGCCAAACAACCCTGAATGTGTCCAACCTTATTTGACCTGGGATTGAAGTTGATTTCTTTCTGACACATTTTGGGGATATATACATGTGATAAAATGCTCTTCACAGGTACATCAATTTGGGTAAATGTACAGTAAGCTTTATAACAATTTTCAGGAGGTATTAGTTTTAAAATAGATTTATTACTGTTTATTTTCTTAAATTAAGTGGTGTTAGTGAATACTTTTAAGTCCTGAACTTCATTTGTGTAATGCTCAGCTTTTTAAAGATATGAAATTAAAGTCCTAAATAAAGATCTCAGTAGACAGTATTAACTCGGTATCATGTTTTTCATGCTGGCACAGAGTCCAGCACAATGTAGATGCTCAAGGACTATTTATTGGATCAAGCAACCCTGCCTTTATCCAGCATTGCTACATAAATGCTGCAGTGTTTTATTGATTTTGTCTGAGAGACAGAATTGAGACAATGGAAGAAGTCAATAGAATGGGTATTGAAGGGAGAAACTAAGATGG
>NW_006374362.1:0-1071 GCF_000327345.1 Myotis davidii | reverse complement strand
CACTGGCCAGGGCAAGAGGTATATTTTTAAAGATTGGTTTCATCCATTTGGACTATTATTGGATCATGACTCCATAATTTATTCAATTTCTATAGCATTTAAGGACAGAATAAGGTTACTATGGTTACAACTTATACGAAAATTGACAAAAGACTTCCAAATAGGCAAAGGAGAGTCTATAAGTAGTCTACCATTTTTAATCTTTTACTTCAAATCAATTCTAAATGACTCACAGTGCTTCCATATATGTGAAATTTTCATTATTAAATGTTTATTTAATTATCAGTCTCATCCCCATTTCTATTAAGAAATTTATGTTTTACATTGAGCATTCCTATGAATGGACTTATCAGTGTCATTCAATCTATTGGGAAACCTGAATCGGTTCCATTAAGCTGGTAGAGTTTGCTTTTCATAGGTCAAAAGAATACATTTTCCCAGGGCTCTGGCAACTTTTCCATGCGTTCAATGGAACTCTTTTGTGCTACTAATAGAATATAGTACATAAAATGGATTTCTTGTTGTTCCTCATTTATTTCTTTTAGGCTCTGGAGTGCTGATAAATTCAACAACAGTGCCACTCCTTACTGTTTTTTAGATTAATTTATTTTTCTGCTATTTCATTATAAATGCATGACAAGAAGTACAATAATCACTACTAGTAAATTAACAACTGGGTGCATAGACTAACCACATTTGTTATTTCCTGTTAATGTTGGTTGTTTCTAGTTTGTCAAAGTACATTAAAAACAAATTATGATATTATGTGAACACTAAAATTAGCATATTTTAATACATGCACCTATTTTTGTCTTCCATCCCAGATTGAAATCCATTACTAAGACTGATGTTTTATTCCCTTTGTGCTTGAAATTGAATTCTGCATCAGCATAGATAGTAAATATTTATTTGAAGAAATTAGAATTCCTCCAAAGAGAAGAGGATTGCTCCTCCTAGTTAAGTTGCTTGTCATGCTCAAATAATATGTTTTGCTTTGTTATTGTTTCTGATTGTTTTTTACTTAGAAACACTTTCCATGCCATTGAATTATTATAACTAAATCAAAAGTAA
>NW_006374361.1:0-1071 GCF_000327345.1 Myotis davidii | reverse complement strand
TTTTTTTGCATTTCAATATTAAGAAAGCAGCAGATAAAACTTTAAAACTTTGCCTAAGCTCATGCAGATAACAAACAAAATATAAGACATACACCCAGGACTAACTCTAAAGCCCATGTTTTTAAGCATCTCGTTCTATTACCAGCCCTTGATACTTGTGACAGTTCACATTATACTTGGTAATGCAGCGCTAAGTAAGCTAAAAGATATATTAGTTAAAGAGCATTAGAGATTATAGCTTAGAAGAAACCTAAAAGATCAGTTATGTGAAAAACACTTTTCAATATTTAAGTGACTAAATTTTAGAAATTCTTACCTTTATCCCTCAAAGTGCTTATTTTCTACATTTCATTGTAAAATCAGAACTTTTGTCTCCCTTTTATGGGCTTTTTACAGCTAACACTGCAAAGAATCTTTAACAATAAACTGGTTACATAGTAATTGAGCAGTAGTTCACAACATGCATCGAGTGGCTAGGCACAGAAAGTAAAATGTCTTAGCTCTAATATTGGCTGAGATTTTCCATAGTAAAGGTAGAAATGTAATCAACAACTAATGATCACTTCTGAGGTCCTTTTCTTCCCAAACACGAGAGGCATCATCAGAAACAGAAAGTATTACCTGTGGCAACGTGACGTCCCATTCCAAAGATGGCATAAATGATGACAGGAAAAAAAGACCCATATAAACCGAACACTGGGTGCACAGATGAGAGAATGGCAAAGGCCAAACCTGTGAAGAAGACCAGCATAATGAAGACCATTTTATAACTCAGAATGTAGCCCATTACAAAGCAGAATGAATATTGGCTTACTTAGTAACAAGATAAACCATAATTTTATTATTCTGTTTGCTCAATGAGAGACTAGAATCATGGTTCTAAACAAGAGAGAATTCACTCATTAGTTTATATTTCATTTCATTTCAAATGTCTGGAGTACTGCTCTTTGTCTCTGGCTACAAAGATAACTACATGAAAATATTTGTGCAGAGTGTCTTCCTGTAGAAGTGTTAACATCACAGCAAAACATCTTCACACACTTAGCAAAGCATTTTCATGTATTTTTTTTT
>NW_006374360.1:0-1070 GCF_000327345.1 Myotis davidii | reverse complement strand
TGTTTTTAAAATACCAGGGATATCAATAAGGATGCTACTAGATCCTTGTTTGAGAAACTAGTGGGTGAACCCTTTTACAGTTGCTATATCAGTGACTCCAACACATAAAGGAAAAGCTGGGTACATTACCTATTCCCTCAGATTTGAATAATTTTATTCCCAATTTTTAAGTAAAGTTAATTTGAAATCCTCTTTTAGTGGTTACACGCTTAAAGTTTATATTTCATTGATTCTTAAGATATGTAAATGTATTTCTATTCACTGGCTAAAATTCACTAATGGAATTCTGAATTATTTCCTTTTTTCCTGACTTGTTGAAGCACACCATCTCTTAATATTAGAATGTGTGATTGGATTCTGAAAATCTTATGGCTGTGTCTGCACATATTCATAGCATTCAGCAACTAGCAATTTATTCAGTGTGAGGAATTGGAATGCTTTGTGCACAATGGTGGCTCACATAACAGTATTTTATTTTCCTTGTAACATGCCCTATTCCCAGCAAGTCACGACGACCCTTACTTTTTTAGTTCTTACTCCTCCAGGACAGAGCAACTAAAATGAATTAAACCATTGGGTGGTCGCTCAAGTACTGACCTCAGAATTCCACCCAGAAGTTGGGTGTCACAGCATGAGAAAATAAACACACCCCATCATTGTTGACACTAATTGTGTCCTTCACTTCTGTCTTCTCAGAAGTAAAGCCAAGAGTGAAATTGCTATGAAGGACAAGCTCCTTCTCATCACTGGGGGTGGCCTCGTTAGTACAGGGTTGAAGGCCAGTTCTAGTCTGGTGAGGGATAAGTGCACATGGCCAACCTCTGTGCTATTCCTAGTGTGTGGAGAAGGAGGGTGAGGTAATCTCCTGAGACATCTAACATCTATGACTCAGCAGCAAATCTGTTTGCAAAAGTTAAGAGAACATAGAGTATGCAAAAAATAGGCAAGAGGAGTCTTGATGGCATTACTCAGAATTTTCTTTGATGACATTTGATGTCGTCACCTAACAGTTTTGTATAGTTCCAGATTTATATTAGTAAATTACTAGAGGCCCAGTGCATGAATTTGTG
>NW_006374359.1:0-1070 GCF_000327345.1 Myotis davidii | reverse complement strand
AAAATAGAACCAGAGGCATGGAAACAGACTGAGGAATTTCAGAGGAAAGGGGGAAGGAGCTTGATCCATTGATGAACCATCTCATTTTATAGAAGCAAAAACTGACTTAAGGGACACACTGTAAATAAAGAAATGATAGGTAGTCAGTACTTCTTCCCTACAAAACACAAAATCTATATTGGTTCCAGGGTAGACACAAGAGCGTTATCAAAGGAAATTTAATTCCTTCATATATTCTTGTTAAAATAAAAATAGAGTTTATACTATTTGAGAGAGTTTGTATATTAATGTGAATGAAAGCAGCAGGTTGTTACGGGTGATCACAAGAGTCTTCTACCTCATGAGTCTCTTAACATCATTATTTCAAGAGTCGAAGTTTAACTTTGGAAGACTGGCACACAGCTGTGAAGGGCAGTGACCAGTGTTCACCACTTACTGACCCTGAGGCTTCTCTGGACCTCAGTTTCCTCTCATATAAAGTATCCCTTCAAAGATAATGAGATACTAAAATGATATGCCCACAGGGTTCAGTACAGGGCTGCCCCCTAGTGAGCGATGGTAACTGTGTACCAGGGTGATGATTGTTACTTAAACTTGTTCACACTACTTGACCCTGCAGTCAGGCAAAACCAAGTTCCACACTGATTTTGTCAACACAGGCAGAATTTTCAAACCAAGATGTTTGCTTCCAAAGACAATCTCTTCAAAGACGGTTTAACTATTCTGGCAGAAACAAATGTAATCAACACATTTTTAGTGTCTCTTTCCAAATTTCAAGAATGTGTGAAAATGCTCCACAAAATATTTCTCACTATGAAGATGGCGCAAATTTGATGGCTACCTTTAGCAAATGCTCATTTATTTCTTATTCATATACAGGGAAAATCAACCATAGATATAACTATTTTTCTTACACAGCAAAGGATTTTAAACTTTTGCATGTCCTTCATTTAACTGAAAAGATAGGGGCATTCTAATGCTCACAGAGACCCTAAATCTATGCAACTATTTTATAACTAAATTTTCACAAACTGGTTATGAAATCCAAGTGACTAGAAATAGTAAAAAAA
>NW_006374358.1:0-1070 GCF_000327345.1 Myotis davidii | reverse complement strand
GATGCTCCAAAGGAGTGAGTGGACTTGAGTGAAAGAAGCACCTTTTGCCATCCCTGTCGACTGAAACAGAGGTGAGAGGGAGGCGCTCCAGGAGCATGCTGGGACACTGGGAACGCCAGCGGACCCTCACAGGGACGCATGCTGCACAGCACTGGGAAGCACTGCTCACACTGTATTCTCTATACAGTGCCTTCCTCTGAAGCTGAAGAACTCTGATTCTAAAGATGATGAAGGAAAGACATAGGAACCTGATGACACCAGGAAGCCAACATAAGCAGCTCTGGGTCTTTTTTATGTGCAAGAGAAGTACAGGTCTACCTTGTTTCAAATTTACTTCCAATTTCTGTTACAAGCAGTAAAACCAAGTTGCTGACCAGGGCTACGCAGGGATGTAAAATGTAACAGGATATATAACGCTCCCAAAATTACAAAACAGAGAGGTTAGCAGTATTTTTCTATATTACATGAGAAGATCTTTGAATTTTTAGAAGCCATTTTATTTTTGTCTATGATGTAATTTGAAATTTACTTAAATCAGAGTAAAATATGATAAACTTAAATTTTTAAAAAACTTTAAAAACAAAAACTTCAAAAAGAGATCACATTACCTTCACTCAGTAACTTAGCTGTGTCTAGGTCTTGGAAAGAAACTCCTTCATCTAATTGGGTAGGACACCGATAATTTAACATCTGTAGCAAGTAACTGATTCCATCAACAAGGTACTAAATGAAAGTCAAAGCCAAAGAATTGAAAGTATTACATGCAAAGCTATAGGAACTTCAAATGTTAACTTTTTCCCATTCTTTACTCAAGAAAAATGGGCTAATATATAGCTAGGTCTTATTGCTATTACATTTCAATAGTCTAAGGATCTATTACCTCAAAACTTTCATAATACATATTCTAAAGTGTCATCTTCAAAATGCTCCAGTTATGAGTATGGAAGAAAAAAAATCATTAACCAAGAACACACGATTCAGTAATATACTTGTCAAAAATGTTCTCAGAGGAAGAAAAGGATAAAGATGTGTTCAACAGACCTAGTTGGTTTGGCTCAGTGAATAGAGTG
>NW_006374357.1:0-1070 GCF_000327345.1 Myotis davidii | reverse complement strand
TTTTCACAAGTTTTCAGTATCCATCAATAAATTCACATGCCTTCCATCCATTAGAAGCTGTTTTATAAGAGATGCATACACACTAAAATGATCAATTGGGACCAATGACTAAAAAGTACATGCATATAGTGAGAAACAAAATTTCAAATAAAGAGACTCAAAATACATGTTTTTGAACTCTTGGTACCTAATGTATGACTTCCAAAATTTATTATAAAATTTACTCTTTCAAAGCCCTGACATACGTAAAGAAGCTTACTTATAAACGAGGTACATAGCAAGAACATACTTTGGAACACAGGGCAAATGATATCTAAAGCCATCATTAGTATATTACAGGTACTTCTACAAATTATTACACTGACATTTCCCCCTATAAGGAAGGTACAGCCATGACCTTCATTATCAACTTCTTTTACTTAACAACCATGTGTTCACAAAGACCTGCTAACCAGCACTATAAGGAAGAATTCACCTCTATGCACTCAGCTGGTGGCCTCACAAGCTCCTAACAAAGTTGATAACAAAGATGACATCCTGGCTTCACCCTACATTTTAGCTACAGCCAACCTGTCTCTGTCCCCAAAGAAAATTAGTGCAGACAATGGGGACTCACTGCCTTATGGTGGGAAACAGATACAGAATAAGATCTATAATTCATTAGCAAGACCTTTCACATGATCATTGGAGAAAAACACAATTGCATTCCACTTTAACTCTACTCTCCCGATCAGATCTCTCAGCCTCCTTGCCATCTGTCACTCCCATATATAAATCTAGAATGCTCACTTCTTTCTCAAAGGCCTTAAGCATTTTCCTTTCCTTTCCTGAAAATGTCTTGAAATCCTAGCTCTTCTCCAAAATCCTCCCACAAAATTTTCAATCTCTGCATCCAGCCTTTACACAAATGCATGATACTGGCATAAAATGAGAATATTAATTTGTATTTTTCAAAAAGCATTTTTTCTTACAATTACAATATAGCAATGTGGCATTCATTTTAGAAGGCAATGTCCTACATTACAGAATCCTGACCCTTTAAAGGGCTTTCTAGTGTAGGCACAGAAGCA
>NW_006374356.1:0-1070 GCF_000327345.1 Myotis davidii | reverse complement strand
AATCAATGTTTCACTCTCACACTGATGTTTCTCACTCTCCTTTTCTCTCTTAAAGAAACAAACAAAAAAGTATACATGAGTGAATATTAATACTCTGTCCATTCATTTAACAGTATTTATTTTTTAATTCATACTCTGTCAGTGCTATTCCTTTTACTGATAATTCATTACCTTATTTCTGTTTCTCCACCTACTCACTGTTGGGCTGGTTTTAGTTCTTGTCCACTTCATTCTCAAATGTCACCAAGCCAAAAAGTTAACAGAGAAAGCATTTTGTCTACTTTACACAGTCTCATATGGTGTTATTGTAAGTTTAGAAGCGAGATTTCAGAGTTAGGTTGATTTATTTTTCCTGGGATGTGTTCAGTTACACTCTCGTAGAGTTTTTAGGGGCGCAAGGTGATGGATTTCTGTGAATACACTCACAGTTGCCCTTTTCAAGCTGCATGTGCCCATTTTAACAGCCTTGCTGAACTCCGCCTAACTGACCCAATGGAATATTGGAATAGAAACAAAGACCGAGTTCATTAAAAATACATTTTCTTGATAATTGAAGTGACATTTTGATAATTAAAAATGCCAAAACAGACTTTGATCATTCTTAAATGTTCTATTTCCTTATTGGCTTAAAGAGAAAAAAACTAATTTAGCTTTTTTGTTAATTTTGATGTATTTGTATATATGTGGTCTCTGATGATCTGACCTTTCCTTTCTTTGCTAGACACTCCTCGATTGTTTCTCTTGCTCTTGTAGTGCCTACCTCTTAACAACTTAACATTTGGGGATTTGCATTGTGAACCAAATTCTAATTTTAAAATGTAATTCTTTGGTGAACCAGATACCAACTTCATTATCATTGTGTTGAGATAAGTTCTTAAGGGCATGAACCACATTTAGGTTTTTGAGTCATCTTATACGGTTGTGCGGAGAGCTCTGCATAGTTGGGCTTGTCTGACACATGCTACTTTGCTGTATTTATGTTTTTCCTTTTAATACACTTGTTTCAAAGAAAATATTTTTTAATTGAATTTATTGGAGTACAGATTTCAAGTGTACAACTCAATAAAACA
>NW_006374355.1:0-1070 GCF_000327345.1 Myotis davidii | reverse complement strand
GGCCGTAGTTTGAGGACCCCTGGTATGGAGGGTTGGGCTGGGCTGTGGGGATGAGGGAGAGTTGTTTTTCATTAAAGTGGGGAGGGGCATTTTTGTAAAAGATAAGAATGTATTTAGTATCTTTATACCCTGGAAGCCAAGAGCAAAGATAAAAGGAGACAGTAATTAGTGAAGTTAAGCTAAGATGGGATCTTAGCTTTGGATAACTATAGATGGATGAGGGTGTACAGAAACTGGGGGAGGGAATAGGAAAAAGGGGAGGGAGAGTCTCCAGATCACAGTCCCAGGCCACCAAACAAATCCAAGGCAAAGTGGGCAATGAGAGGAGTTAAAACTGACCTTGGAAAGAGAAGTGTTCAGAAAATAATCATGAACATATATATATTAAGTGGAACTAAGCTAGACAAAGTTTGAGGTGTCCTTAAAATGAAAGAGCAGAAAGCAGACATAAGCATTCACACCAACCAAATGCCCAATAGGTCTTAGGCAAATAAATTCACAGTTGGAGCTAATATAGCCTCTGGTTTGAGGCTTGACCATATTTCCAAACTTTGAAATCTAAGCTAGTAAAGGAAGAAAGTACTAAGAATATAATCAAATAAGAAACTAATTAACTGTGTTACATAGTAGTACATTTTCCTATTTTGAAGAGCTTTCATTCATATTCTCTCAATTGCTACAGCAGCTCTAGAAGGCACACATGCCAGCTATCAGTCTTACTTAGAGCTGAGGATAGAGATGATATTGTACAAGGTAATACTGTAAGTAAGCACTATAAATCTGACTGAAATCCTGGTCTGTTGACCCCTGAAACCAAAGCATAGATAGCTCCTGTCTAAGGAGATTATTAACTACTCAACTAAACAGGAAGTGTGCTAAGTTTTCATGGCATAATGAAAACAGCATGGGCTTTAGAGTAGACCTTCATTCAAAGGTAGCTCTGTCCCTCGCTAGCTTTATCACCCACCAAAGCTCTATCACCCAAATTATTTAACTTCTACCAGTCTTCATTATATATAACTAGTGGCCTGATGCACGAAAATCGTGCATGGGTAGGGTCCCTAGGCCTG
>NW_006374354.1:0-1070 GCF_000327345.1 Myotis davidii | reverse complement strand
ATCAGCATTTTTCCATGTTTTCCAGTTAAAATTTCTTAGCCCTATTGGGAACACAATAATATTAAGAGAAAAAGGAAATTATTTCATTGAGGAGGAAAAAAAACACACAATATGAAAGCTAAAATAACAAAATAGGATGCCCCTGACCCCAACCACATTGACACCTCAGGGGTGATATTTGTCCCATTATTATTAAGAGGCTCCATCTAGAGCCCACATAACCTAACAGGAACTTTAACTTGCCTTATCCAGCATACTATTCCTTTTCATTCATTTATGCAGCAGACATTTGTTTGGTCTATCAAGCATGCAGAGCACCAGATGCTGGGGCATATACTTAAAATCACATGGCAAGATTCCTTAGGCTGCCCCTCTGGAAGGAGCTCAAACTCTGACCTTCCCAGAAAACCTTCATAAACTCCATTTAACTCAATGGGATTCCTTCTTCTAAAAACTGGGCATGTTCCACTCATTTGTTACTATTACATACACCACGTGGCTATTATTCTTTTGTTTATATGGAGACTTTTATATTTTCCGATGCTTTAAATACATTATTTCATTCAGTCTGCTTTGAAATCCCATGTGTTACGCAAACTTTACTTGCCATGTGTAATAGATGAGGAAACAGTCTCAGAGCCCTCAATTGCAGAGCCATTATTTCAAGATTGGGCTTGGGTCTACAATAATTTCCAATTCCACCATTATTTCCACAAATCAATTGTAAAATATTTGAAGTCAGGGATTAATTTTGTCTCAGTAGCAATCTTAGTACTTACTAGAGGGTGAAGTATGGCTTGTAAGTCTGGTTTTTAATAAATACATAATGGTTATGCCTTTGCACATGTGCTTGTGTAGGTCTTTTAACCCCCTAATATGATTTAAATATGATGCTTAAATTTCTGATATAGCAATTTGTGTGTGTGTGTCTATAATAAGTACCCTCTCCCTCTTATTCTGTTTGTTTGCCACTTTAACACGAGGTTATTTGTCATATAAATTAGTGTGAAATGTCAGATGTGAAGCCGCGACCAGCACAGCTAGGGTTCAAGGTCTGGAGAAGGGGCTGA
>NW_006374353.1:0-1070 GCF_000327345.1 Myotis davidii | reverse complement strand
ACTCACAACTGTAAACCTACTTTTGCCCACCTTGTATTACTCATTTAAATACTCAGGCTGACGCCGCCTTCCTCCTGCTCCTCAGGGCCTCTGGAATAGGATTCCCTTGTGCCTTTCCTCCCATCCTTTCTCGGCCTTTCCCTGACCTTCTATCCTAATTCATGTCTTTTTAAAAAGGTTTAATGTTTTGAGAGAAAATATTTTCTTATTAAATCAGAGTGCCTCTCTCACTGCCCACTGTATTATTTTAGTGGAAAATGTTATTAGTAATCATTTTAGAATAAGTTACAATATTTTATCCCTTTTTAATCTCATCTTTTCTAATAACATCCATAGCTGTTTTTGTCAATGTCCAGATTTCTCTGGTATCTGCATTTTCCACCAGTAATAAGGGTAGGGTTTTTTTGTTTTGTTTTGATTTTAGACTTAATCAGCCTGTGTTACTGGTATAGCCGTGTGTATACTTATTGTTTCCAAAATAAAATTCCACTTTGAGCTTGAACCTTATGCTGAATAATCACCCAGAAAGTAAGAATATGGGGTGGGGCTGTCAGATAAATGAATCAAATGACTCTTAGTAGTTTAATCTGTGGAAGTAAATGGGAAATAGAGAGTTTTCTATTCCTAGTGGTTAATAATTTGTTGCCATAGCAAAAGATTTATGATTTCTACCTGTTGGATTTAAGATTTGTGCATGTTAAAGTAACAGCCTGCTCGTGCGTAGTAGAAAGAAACAATCAAAGAATGGACTCCTCCCTGGAGAAGATGGGGCACCTCTGTTTTCCTAGATTGTGTTGAAAAGATATTTGAGAGTTGAAATGGTGAATTGTTGGGAAATCTCATAGGTGCACAGGTATGCTACACTCTAAGCAAATCATTATTTGAAAGTTAACTTTCCTCAAGGCAAAGATTCTTTGGTTTCCCAAAGGATTCCCAAACGAGCATTTAACCAAGCTAAACAACATCTCACAGATAGTATGGTTTTGTGAACAAGACACCAGTATTTGATGTTCCAAAAAATTTAAAAAGACCACAATCAGAGGGAGAGGGGTTGGGGAGCTGGATGAAAG
>NW_006374352.1:0-1070 GCF_000327345.1 Myotis davidii | reverse complement strand
GAATGGGGACATCTGCAATAGTGTCAACAATAACAAGTTAAAATAATAATAACAAAAACTGAAAGGATAGTAAAAGAACAACAAATGTCATGTCCAATATTTTGGGGTGAGCCATGGCATGGTCAACTAAAGAATTATAATAACCTATTATAATTCAGAAAGACATTGGTGCCTTATCACAGAATTTTTAAATAAATTAATGCAAGTAATGGCAAATTCAAGGTAAAGTGGTACTAGGGAACAAGATTGCTTTTGGTGATGAACTGAAGGGAGAAAAATTGGCATTTGCTGATCCAGTGGAACTATGAAAAATTAAAAAGCAGCAAACACAGTAGGATATAACAGTGTAGAGTGTTTTGACATCAGTCAACAACCAGTAGGATTGTCAGAAAATACATTGAAAAAGGCAGTGGAAGTGATTCAGCGAATAATAAATTGTTCTTTTCAAGCCACCCAATTAGAAAATGACATGACAACATATAAAGAAGCAATATATCAGCATTTTATCACCAAACATGCTACGCTGACAACCCAACCAACTGAACAAAATGTTACAGAGTAGGACAGGCCATTGTGAAGGGAAACGGCTCTCAAGCCAAAATAATTACTATTACATGTGACATTTCAGAATGGTGAGGCTTCAAAAGCATAGCAGGTGACATAACCCTTACTAATAATGAATGAGAAGAGGGAAGTACCCTGGGATAAATGAAGAAAGAAAAATAAAAGAGAAGGCAGAATTTAGATCAATAGTGATTTAAGAGCATGGACTACATTTCAAGAAACCTGTCATCTAATCAGTCTTTGTGCTTGAAGGTCCAAATCCGTAACTGGCAGTAGGATGTGTTTCCTCTGCCTTACACAGCAGTGGAGCCTTCACAACAGTTTCCCCATTGACAAAGGGATAGTATTGATATGATGATGATTAAGATCACTGCTAATTTAGAAGTCCTATAATATTTGATGTTTAAGCACATATTTTCATGCAAGAATTCAGACACTACCAGATATCAGAAAGAACATTGCTTGAGGAATCTAAAGAGTCAGGAACTACCCAGCCTGCATGGCTC
>NW_006374351.1:0-1070 GCF_000327345.1 Myotis davidii | reverse complement strand
TAGGTAGATACTCAATCACTGAGCCACACTGGCCTGGATAACTACTTCTTCATCTAGGTATATTTCAGAAAAGGAAATCTAAGATCTCTTTCCTTCAAGATTGCTCAGCCAATCAACATATACTGACAAGATCAAAGAGATCTGCTTTTCATAGCTCTAGAGTCCCCATGCACTTTGAGAAAATAAGCCAAAGACAAAAGGAATATTCAGAACACAAGCCTATGTAGAAATTGGTAAAAGCTAATAAACACCAATGAGGTGTTACTAGCCTTTAAACTTTAAGGGTGGCTATAAAAGGCAGGGTCAATGACAAAAAGCTCTGGTTGTCAGAGACTCAGCTATGATTGGGGGCAGTTAGCAACTATGGGAAAGTTTTCTCACTGCCCTCCTTCGGCCACAGTGATAATTCTGTCTTTGTATTCTGTATATTGCTCCTGTCTCCTCCAGTGCCAAGTCCTGGGGAAGCCCAAGTCATCAACTTGGGTGCCATCTTTGACACCTCTCTCTCCTTCTACAGTGGTCAATTATCTCTAAGTCCTACTGTTTTGACCCCCTAACCATCTCTAATCTGTCCAATTCTCTCTGTCCTCATTGTTACACCCCAAAACTACAATATCCTTGATTGTCTGCCTTCTGTCCTGCTCTTCTTCAATCTATTTTCCCTGATCTATTTTACAAGATCTTTCAAGAATTCAGTTTTATCATGCCGCTTCTGTTATGAAAGTCTTTTAATGGTTTGTCATTGCTATTGCTCTTTGGATAAAGTCTAAACTCCAGCTTGCCTTGGTACCCTCCCTATCTCTAATTGAATCATGTTCAAATCCTTGAAAGAAATAGGGCTCTCCATTCTATATTGTCTTCCTGCAACACTCTATGCTCAAACCCTATTCTGCTCCCACTTATAAGTTATAAACTGAATGTTTGTATCCCTCCAAAATTCTTATGTTGAAGCCTCAACCCCCAATGTGACTGAATTTGGAGATAAGGTTTTTAAGAGGTAATTAAGGTTAAATGAGATTTTAAGAGTAGGACTGTTAGTTCCGTGTCGCCTCTGACTCCCCATTCTAGCC
>NW_006374350.1:0-1070 GCF_000327345.1 Myotis davidii | reverse complement strand
CGGGCACGTTCAGGGTGGTATGGCCATAGACTATAGTTCATCCAGGTAAGAACTATCTTTACTTCAGTCTCCACTGTATCCCTAATACCTAGCATAGTATCAGGCATACTCATAAAATAGTTGTCAAATAAATTAAAGAATTGTCACTCATGATTGTTAGATTCTATGGTTTCTTAGAGTGGGACTGCATATTTATTTGTTCTGTATAAGACGCTTATGGCTAGGAAGGAATCTAGAGACGGACCCTCATCACTTGTGGGCAAAAGATCAATGAAAAAAAGTACATATATCCCGGGGAGGATTGTTGGGACAAACAAGACTTGGGTAGGCCTCTCACCTCTCAGCCAGTTACTCTGCTGAATTATTTAAGTGTTGACATACTGAGATTTTGCCTTTTCTATCCCATGAGATGAACTGATGACTTACAAGACAAGAAATCATTTTAGATGCTGATATATGTACAGTATATCTGAGCATCACACTTGTTTTTTAGCCACAAATTCTGGGCTTTGCAAGGTACTGTGGCCCAGAATTCCCACCATTCCCTTATCAAAGGAGATCTATATCTATGTTTTAGATAGCCTATCATGAGACTGTCCAATATAGCATTCTCTTGTTGATAATCAACTGTCACGGAGTTCATTCAATATGGTAGAGCACAACATATTGATGATGATGATCATGATTATCATTATTATTGGCTAAACTTCCTCAACACTAGAACCACAAGTGGAGAAAGCAGCCAGTTCCTCTCATGCCAAGACTGCTAAAGCAGAGTCACCTGGTGTTTCAATACCATTAGGTGTAGTGGGTAGAGCATGAGTTTTAGATCAAGACATACCCAGTTTCAAACCCTGACTTAAGTACATTCTAAAGCCACTATGGGGTTTTCTTCCATCTGAAAGACTCTATCAAAGATTTTGTCCCTCCTGGCTCGTTCATTGCTAACCCAAAACACCAAGAACCGCAGACATCATAAGACCACCTCCCTGTGTGGTCTCCACCCACTTGTGCAGAGCCTTCTTCCCGTGAGCCAGACATTGGTGGCGGTAAGCAGAGTTAAGAATGAT
>NW_006374349.1:0-1070 GCF_000327345.1 Myotis davidii | reverse complement strand
GTGCACAATTTTTGTGCACTGGGCCTCTAGTTATAAATCATAACACTGTCTCTAAATACATGATATAGGTTCACAATTTCACACAATTACATACCCAGTCTTCCCAGATTGCTCGGTTGATTGAATTCAGAAAATAAATGGTTAACATACTGATAGTTTAAAAATAGTTGGGTGTTGTTGTTTTTTTACTACATTGTAGGCTATAATGATTATTTGGAGAGACTACTCATACTGGTGGCAGTCACTAGTCATCAATAATTAATCCCCTTTGGCTTATAAGGGATTAACCTGTTCTTAACTTCCTCTTAATCATTTATCTTAAACTCTTTTGTTCTACATTTCCTTCAGAAAAAGACAAAGTCCTCTTTCTATCAAAGACCAATATTAATCACACAAGAATAGAAAATCTTCTCATTAAATCCCTGAAGCTCATTAGGGGAGTTTAAGTTATTCTAACACTTCCCTAATATTGCATCCATGCAGCGAAGAGCACTGACTCTCCTGCCAGTTAATTGTCTGATATGAGCTGACCTAAAGACTGAAGTGCATTTTCTATGCTGAGTAGAAGATAGAGTTGTAGCTGTTTTTACTAAAGCAACTAATTAAAAATTTCTCTGCCAAAACACAATTTTTCCCTTGGTGATATTACATTAGCACATGCTTATAAGCATGTTACAGATATGCTTCATTTTATGCACTTGGTGTGATTCCTGGAAGGCTCAGTACGCTTGGAACACATCTGAGGTGCAGAGAAGATTTCAGCCTAATGGGAACCTATGCAAAATAATTTGTTAAATGAAACATCAAAGATATACAGCTATCCTTTAACGAATAAATTGTCTTATAACTAAGAAATTCAATGTGTCAATATGGGAGAATAAAAACATTCTATAAAGTCAAAAACAAATTGGCAAGACAAAGGCTGCAAAATAAAACAGGAAAGGAAGAAGGCAAAGAGCCTAAGGAAACAGAACCACAGATTGGCAATGTAAGAATGGGATCGGTGAAAGGAGAAAATCACCTGCAAGAAGCAAGCTCACCTAAAGACTGATTATCAATAAGCTTTGGAA
>NW_006374348.1:0-1070 GCF_000327345.1 Myotis davidii | reverse complement strand
CTGTGTGGGTTTGGTCAATTTAGTCAGGAATTGAGCTGGGTTTGGGTTTTGTTGTTGCTATGGTTGCCTTCAGTGTACCACAGCTTTCATATCCTCCAGCATTATTTTGTGCTTTAGGTTAGAATTGAAGAGCTTTTCTTAAGGGTTGATATTTCATCCTTGGCTTTCAGCTGTCCTGCATACCTACACCATTGTGGTTAAGTCTGTGCATTTGCTCACCCTCACCAGCTGATGTTTGTTACTAGCTGCTTCTTAGGTGGTTAGTGGTGGAGGGGTCAGGGGTTCTTTGTTCTAATTCAGTCTCAGTCTTAAGTAGGTCCCTTGTGGCCAGGTCTTGGAAACAGGTCTTTTCTTAGTATTTCTGCCCCTCCTCTCTGTGGCAACCGAACCCTCTTGGTATTTGCAGCTGGTCCTTCCTATAGTGAGTGGTAGGAAACCTTTAATGGAATTGGTATAGAATCCTGGGGCTCAGTCAGGACTGTCCCTCTCTAAGTTGGGTTTTTTCTTACCTTGTTCCAGCAGCAGTGGAGACAGGATTTGTTTCACCCCATGACTTAGGCCTGTATGCTCCTTATGAGGGAAGGTATAAAGAGAGGAGGCAAGCTTTCATGTCTTTTCTAAAGTGGCAGCAGATCCCTCCTGCATGCCTCCAAACCAAGGGAGGCTCTCAGAGTCCCAGCACCACTCCCTGTCCCCGCGGGTCTTTCTTGTGAACACCTAGTGAAGGTCTTGGGAGGAGCTTGTGAACGCATGCAAGCTTCCTTAGTGTCTGAAGCTCTCTGGGGTTTTAAAATGCCATGTTAGCCGAGTTGGCCTTTAACAATTCTTTCATTTTTTTTGCTGGTTTCCTCTTACCTGCTCATATGTGCTCAACACTTCTTCCTCCCATGCTCTGCTACAGGTGAGCCACTCTATGTCTGATCTCTTTGGAGGATCTACCCCTCCTTAAAATTCAGAGTATTTGACTGCTCTGCCACAACTCTAATAAAATGTATGATTTTGTCATCTATTGTCCTTTTCTTTTCGAGGAGGGTGACACTTTCCAGATGTCTGCATTATAGGCAGAAGTG
>NW_006374347.1:0-1070 GCF_000327345.1 Myotis davidii | reverse complement strand
TTTACTGGAAGTGGGCGTCATGGTGTTGGAAGTTATGTTAAGTATTAAGAGCCTGAGTTAGGAGATCTCTCTTCTTTTCCAGATAACAGCATGCTGTGGTGACCTTGAGGAAATTACTAAATGTTAAGCTTGGGGAATTGTTAGTCAATTTTCCTAAACCAGATCTAGGACATTTGCCAAGGCTATTTAGTCACCATTGGTAGAGGCAGGCACGTGTAGAGGCAAATGTGGAAGTGGAGGGAGGACACATATCCCCACAAAGCCACAAGATAGTAAACTATAATAAAGGAAAAGTATTTCTCTGTAGAGAAACACACAACACTTAAAATGTAAAACACGTGCAACTGGCATTCAAATGAGCAGTGCTCACAAAAATGCAGGCAAATGGTTCTGGCAGAAGCCCTCATGAAACACAACTCTGGGGAAAAATTCCTCAATAATTCAAATATTGGTATTGATTTTAAGTGAATTTAGTTGATTTAGGGTAACTGAGTGTGTGGCAAATTGGTCATTTGACAAATCAATTTTCAGTCTAACTTCCTTGGCTAATGTAAAAGATATTTCCCCAAGTGCCCCACTAAAGGACCTCAACAATGTATGACCTACATTTTCACAAATACAGGGCATTATTAACCCTTTTAATCTTTGCAGTATAACTGATGGATATGTCCTCTCCTTTGGTTATTCAACCCATTCATGTAACACATATTTATTAAGAACCTACTATTTGCCAGACTCTGTACTTAGGTACCAAGGACTGGGCATTGAACAAGATCGGACATTAGCCAGTGATAGAGGAAAAGGGTATTTGGAAGGTCTCTAAGTGGAAATGAGCTTGGCATATGCAAAGAATTAAAAGAACTACAGTAGGAATGTGTCACTAAGAGGGGAGGGGGGGAAAGAGGATGAAAATGTAGACAAGTATGTCCTCCTTGTTAAAGGTTTTGGGTTTTATTCCAAATGCAATGGAAGCCACGAGGGTTTTCAGCATGTCTGTAAGTACACTTTTCCTTTTTTTAGAAGACTGCTCTGTCGGCCTACACGCAGTGGTTCTCAACCTTCCTAATGCC
>NW_006374346.1:0-1070 GCF_000327345.1 Myotis davidii | reverse complement strand
GTTTCAATCGCTTGGACCTGCCACCGTATAAGAGTTACGAGCAACTGAAGGAAAAGCTGCTTTTTGCCATAGAAGAGACCGAGGGGTTTGGACAAGAATAGAGGAGCCGTGGCCGGAGGCTCTGCGTCCGCACCTCCGCAAATATAATGGTTCCGTTCTCACACAGAATATGCAAAAGAACTCTTCCTTTTCTACTTTATTTATTGTTCCCTTGAACTGACAGACCAGGAAAACGATCTCCCTTAAATTTGGAAGTGAGAGACTTTACTAGAAATGAGTATCTACGTCAGCGGGCTGCAGCGGCTCTAGTTTTATAGAGCTGCTCGGCGACACGCCAGCTCCTGCCCATGTCTGGACGCTCCTCCTCAGCTCTGCCCCCCCCTCCCCCCGTGACATCTCCGCGTGGTGTGGGGTTCAGGAAGGTGCCGAGGCCAGATCTGAGGATGTGAACTGCGCTGCTGGCTGTTCTGAAGACGGTGCTGGAGCCCGTCCGTCCGTTCCAATTACATGCGAGTAGAGAGTGCTCACCGCGCAGCAACACAGTGTGAGTGACACCACTTAACCGAGTCCCCTGACCAGACCCAGCGACGGCCTGGAGGTGTGTGCGTACTTCCCCAGGTGCTGGGATCTGTGGGACTAAAGGAGCTGGCACGCCTGCACTATTTTTAAAAATGTGATGGGCTTTAAGTTTAATTCATAATAAATTGATGCAATTTGATCCTGAGGGACATATGAAAGGTAATGTGAACTTTCCCACTTTTATTTGTGTTCATAGTTTTGGTTCCTAAAACCATTCGGATGGAAGAGTTTGTGAGCATCTGACTTCAAACTAATGAGTCTAATGATTTCCTATTAGTGTCTTAATTTCTCCATTCCTTGAAAATTGATGAAAAATTCTATGTATCTGAATTACATAAGCAGATAAAAAAGTCTTTTGTCCTTCCCCCCTTTCTATATAGATCATTATTTTTGTCCTAAGTAAATACTTTTTAATTATTTTTCATTATCAAGGGCATTTGCTGAAATACAAACATGTATAACAAATTAAAATCTGATATGAATGACATTAA
>NW_006374345.1:0-1070 GCF_000327345.1 Myotis davidii | reverse complement strand
TTTTTTAAAAGCAGCGACTGACAGTCATGAAATAGTCTAATTACTTTATACTATAAAATAAAGAGAGTCTACTAGTGGGCCTGTAAAGGGGGGGCGGGGATGTGGGCCACAGGGATTATAAATAATGCATTATGTAGATTCATTTTAGAATATGAAGAACTGAAATTGCTAATATGGCATATTCTCCAAACCAAAGTTTTTGCCATTGAATAAAGTAATTATCATTCATTAATCTTCGCAAGGATTAAGCAAATGTGCTGATGATCAGGCTCCCGAGAACCTGCATCCATGATCAGAAGAGATTTGTCATCTCAAATAAGCAAATAATCTTCCTGTTTAATGATCCTCTCTTCTTAGAGATCAAAATAATGCATCATTGCAAGAACTTCAAGAAAATGATGCTCCAGACACTATTTGTTACTTCTAAGTTTGTTCAACGTGATTAAACCTTTAAAAAAAGCACTTCTTTCACTTCATCGTCCTCTCTCCCCTTGACTTTCTTACTCATGAATTTATTTCAAGCCATGCCTATACTGTCAAACAGAGTTCTCAGTTTATTCTTTCTCATCATTTTCCTTGCTATGATTAACAATGTGCTTCAGCCTGCCACCGCACACCAAGGAAGCCGATACTAAGGCTGGGCAACAGAAAAAAGCAAGGACTTTGGGTCAAACATTCATGCGTTTAAATCCCTGCCTCTATCAATTATTACTGGACAGTTATTTCATCTTGCTCAGCCATAGTTTCCTCACCTATAAAATGGCACGTGATGGTTTAAATGATACAGTAGATGTAAAATAAGGGTGCTCATCAATGGCAACACCAACTGCCCAGGTCTCCTCGTGCCTCTGTCTCCTGGAGGGTGCCTAGGATCAGCAGACACAGACACACCTATCGCAGGTACAGAATGCACCTGTCTCAGTCCAACCTGTACCACTTTGACTGTGGCCACCGTAGGGCTCCTGGCCATGACAAATGAACAGTCAGTGCCCCAGCAAAGGATGCAAGACATCTTTAGTTGGCACCTGATTACTTAGAATTCTTACCACACTCAGCGTCTGTACACCCTG
>NW_006374344.1:0-1070 GCF_000327345.1 Myotis davidii | reverse complement strand
TGGAGGCTGTGTCCTAAACAATTCAGTCAACAAGTACCATTGCTGGGTGAGGAAGGTGCTACACAATGTTACCTCAACAAACAAGAGCAAAGCCCTGGGACTAAGGCTAGCCTTCTGTCACTCTATTAAACACTCTAGAAAACCTGAATTTTCAAAGAAGTATTTCAGGGTATAGGAAGGGCTTCTGGCATACTCTTTCATCATTTTGTCCATTTTCTTTTGATTTAGTGAACATCAGGGAAGGAAAATCTAATCAGGGTGGGTGTACTTTTCACTAAAGTGTCTAGGATTTTCTTGATTCTCAAATAATCAGAGTTCTTTGTGAACATAAGTATATGATATACTAATATCATCCTGGATTCCTTTGCCCACATACCTACTATTTTCTGAAGTGACTTCAAGTTCAACCTGAGCTCTGCCTGTGAAGAAAATTCTTCATTTAACAAATATTTATGTGTATAACATGTAGTACTAAGTGATAGAGAGAGTAGAGAACAAGGTGGAAAAGGTGCCTGCCTTCATGGTAATTTCATAATAATGATTTTTCTATCCTGAAACATCATAGCCCAAAATTCTGAACAAATTGCTTCCCAAATCCTGCTGTACTACATTTTCCTAGTGTTGTACAAACCTCTTTCTCAGAAAGGAATAAGAAAACTTCATGGGAACTGCCTGGAATGTTTAAAGTAGATTCTCAACCTGTTAAGCCGAGATTCTATTTCAAAGGCAGAATTGTACCAAGAATTTCAATTTTTAAAAAATTTCAACTATTTTTAAAAAGTTTTTAAAACGTGTTTTTAAAAATATTCTTTAAAGTGTGTTTTGTTTGTAGGTAGGGAGGGCAACATTTGAAAATCAGAAAAATTTTCTAATATCTAAAAATCTGAGTGATCAAATATTTTCATTGTTGATTGGGTAAGTACATAAAGTTATGTTCAGAAGGAAATTATCAAAAATAACTTAACCCAATGTGGCAATGACTGTAATAAAGAAAAATATATTAGGGGTGATAAATGGTGATGAAAGGAGATTTGATCTGAGGTGGTGAACACACAATACAGTGTACAGAT
>NW_006374343.1:0-1070 GCF_000327345.1 Myotis davidii | reverse complement strand
AAAAAGATTACAAATGCTTATGTGGAAAACCATTTCTGTGTGCAATGCAAGAATAGAATCTTCCTTTACAGGTTAAAAGAAGGCTATATTTTAATGGAAGGCTATATTTTGCAATACCAAAGTAGAAAAGGAAATATAAAGGAACTGCTTAAAATTCAGATACTGGAGACCAATTGAAGAATTACATAAGAAACAAATGTAGGATAAGTGGTTGGCTTATTTTAAGTTCTATAAATTAACTTTGCAACTTCAATTTCCAGCAATATCACAAACTAGAATTCTGAAATGATTTTTATTTTTAAAATGGTGCATAAAATATATTCAATATTTTTATTTAAAAAATTAAGGAGCTGCGAAGGTTAAAATAAAATGGGAATTCTTTGAGGTTCTGGAGCACTAATAGCTTTTATTCTAAGGATATCTACTGTACCTTGACCTTCCATTTTGATGACTTTGGGGGGATAATTCTGCAAAGGTCTCTCTTGTGTCTACATGTTTTTTGAAAAAGGCACTAGCTACCCTTTGTTCTACACGATGTTTCCAGAATGTTTGTTTACTGAGAAGCCTTGGCAGATAGAGATACTCTCTCCCCCTGGCATGAAAGCAGACACGCCTAAATGGCCATTATGGAAGATTTGGGTTCCCTAAGCTCAGAGTTTCTGTCTAATAATACAACCCACTGAATGTATAGAGGTCATCTGAAATGCTTTTATGTCACCTTGTGGGGAATGAGGCTCGGGGACTAGTATAAAATATGACACTCTTGCTATAAAAATAAACTGTCCTTCATGTTTGACTTGGGTGTCTCAAGTCTTGCACTGGAATTCATGAAATTTGATTGCTTCAAATTAGGATAAAAATCTCAGGCTCTTCATAGTTCTTGACAATGCCTGAATGTTTTTAAGCCTAGGGGGGTATTTAAGATTTTAAAAAGCCAAGACTGGCCAAGGACTACAACCTTCTAGAAATAAACCCACTGGGCAGAAGGGATAACAAGGAAGCTTGGTACTGGCTGAAAGAGGCAAGCCATTCATAAGAATTCATAAACATAAAGAAAGTTGTCATTTTTT
>NW_006374342.1:0-1070 GCF_000327345.1 Myotis davidii | reverse complement strand
TTTTTTTTTTCAAATCCATGCCTCGCTAAATTCTCTAATCCTCAAGATATTTTAATTTTGCTTATGATTTACAGATACAATACATCACCTATTGCTAGTACAAAAAGTAAATTTGAGAATTTTATTATTGAAAACCTTTGAGCACACTGATGTGTTCACGTTCAGAAACGAAAACACCTCTCAATATCACATTCCTCTCTGGATATTTTTACTGCTGAAGAATTAAGGGCACATCAACACTGTGAAAATAAAGGGAGAAATGCTGCTGGGATAAAAACACTATTCATTTTTCTTAACATTGGTGATGCAGCTGCCAACCCTGCTCCATCTATTCATGAACTTTCTTGAAATGATGCCATGTATTCAACATTGTAAATTCATAGAGGGCTCTGCCTTTAGGGTGAATTAGAGAGAGATGGTGGGAGGGAGAGAGGGAGGAACGGACGGACGGACATCTGTGGATTTTATAAACATTAAAATGTTTAGAGTACTTTATTGTTCTTTGTAATCCTTTGGATTACCTTCAGTGTAAAGTTTATTACTTGTCTTAGATTCCAATGTATCTTTCTTCCTACAAGCTATTATCACAACTTCCTATCTCATTATAACATGACACATGAACACACCATTCATATGGAACAAACAAGTGTTCTGCCAATTAAAATTATCCTTTCAATATATTTTCCCTCATTATTTGATTAGAAAAGCATCTTTGTGTTTCTCTTTGGGATAATTGGGGAATAAGAGTGATGGAATTGTTAATAGGCTCCAGTTTTATTTTTTCTTATTTACCTGAGGCTCGTTTAAATGTAGCTGTCAAATTGTGATTGGACATACATGCAAATTGACGCCAGAGCATTTTCTCACCTTAGCATGGTAATGAAGAGTTTTGAATTTTTTTCTTTGTAGGGATTAATTTGCTTACTCTTTTTAACAGGCAGGATGTTTTTCCCCACATATCTGTAGAGTCAGAGCACAATGTGTAGGGTAGAGTTCACTAGTAAAATGTGTCAGATTTACACAGTACCTTATGGTAACCTCAAAGGGACAAAAACAAACAAACAAACAAA
>NW_006374341.1:0-1070 GCF_000327345.1 Myotis davidii | reverse complement strand
GCCAACGTAAGCAGTTCTTTATTTACAGGTGAAAACTGGCAATACTGGGGGTTAGGTGGAGAGTCTCATTTCTATTACAGTAGTGTTCAAACTTTTGATTATGAAAGATCCATTTTACATTGTAACTTACAACACAAATGCACTTGTGTATGTGCATACACACTTGCCCACCAAAGTTAAAGAGAAGCTCCAGAGACCAGTTCTCCTCCTTGTCCCCTATGATTGGTTCTGATATTTTGTATCCTGTCCCATCATATCCTGTCCTATCCCATTCCATCTTGTTCTATCCTATCCCATCCCATCCGTATCCAAAATACTAGCCATGATTCATTAAATTAATTTTATGACACTTTAACCTCTGGTTAAAAAAAATAACAACACTGGATCTACTCCTAGAAAATAAAGTCAGTGGTGGTACATTTTCATGAACATTGACAATGAAAGTTCTTCTGTACTGAGCAGTCAGGCCTACAGACACACTGATTTATGACAACATGCCCAGCTCTTTCCCCCCCATAGTCAGAAGGCTAAAGAGAAGAGTTGAAGGTCTCCCTTTTCAGTAAGATACAGATACAGACAGAGATGAATGCATTACTTTCTTTCTTCTTCTTCTTATTTTATTTACCATGTATAGCCTCCAAACTTGACTTTCCTTTCTTTGAAGTGGATGGGAAAGGGAAAGAAAAAAACTAGCGTCAGCTGAAACTGGACAGTGCACAGAGTGGTGCTGGGAAGAGGGGCTCTTTTTGCAGCTCTCATGCCTCCTCCATGTTAGTGGTAAACAGAAGTTACCACCAGACAGAACTTTGGGTAGACTGACTAATTGGTGATCTGGATTAATACCTTGATGTGGCATTAATTCTCTCTCCATGGTCAATTCTGGTAGACATTCCAAAAACCCCTTGAAAGGAAATTAATTGCTTACTTTTCTTTTCCTGTGTCTAAATGGTGCTCCCTTGGGTTTTCAAAAGCAACTTTCAAAGGGGAATGTGATTTGGTCCAGCGTTCTATTTATTTTGGGGTTCCCTGTGTCTGGACTTCTTTATTAAAGGCTGTGAACCTAAGATTTT
>NW_006374340.1:0-1070 GCF_000327345.1 Myotis davidii | reverse complement strand
TTTGTTTTGTTTTTAAGAGAGAGAAAGGTAGAGGGAGAGAAACAGAAACATTGATCTGAGAGAAACATCGATTAGCTGCCTTCCACATATACCCTGACAAGGATTGAGCCAGAAACTTTTCATTGCACAGGTCAATGCTCACCCAACTGAGTCACACTGGCCAGGGCAAATGTTTCTTGTTTTAAAAACATACAATAAAAGAATATCCACATTGTCTTTTCTCAAACATCTATGCAGTGGTTCAGATCCCACATTTAGGAAGTTTTTGCATTTTATAATGTGCCTTTTAGCCTATATAGATTTGTAGTAAAATAATCACATATACTATATAATGACTTTACTAATTTGGTTAAATTAGCTAAAAGCATTGTTGACTTCATCACTAAAATTCATTTCTCAATATTCCTTAGCTTTATTGACTCTTTCATCAATTCCTTTTCAGTTATGTCATCATTCCTTTCCTCCTGTTTCTTTAAATTTCCCATCTAAAATGTTCAACAAATAATTATTATAAAAGTTGAAAAGAAACAATGAACCTTTTTTATTGGAAAGAGATGAATCTTCCAAACTCATTCTCAGCTCATCATCGCAGCAGCTAGAATATGGAGTGGAAATTCATATCCTAAGAGGGCCTCAGTGTTTAAGCATGCAGAACAGATGTTTCATTTAACAAGTTTTCCTAACTTATTACACATGATATAGATATCTGTGTTAGAGGAACACTGCCTGGGGAATAGGCCTTCCCATTTTCCCCAGCAAGCTGATGCATGGAAATAGACTGTCAAGTCAACTTGTTTTCACCCAGGAGAGGAGGTTTTCAAATGCTGTTTGTTTTCATACAAGGACATCAAGGGGATACAGTTTCATACTCTCACCTCTCTGCACATGCCATTTCCTTACCTGGAATGCCTCTTACAAAGCATGGCTTAACTTCATATTTTGCTACACAGCATCTGTTGGTGTTATAATTTTCATTGTCATCATTAGCAATGTGAGAGGGAGAAAGGTGATATTGGACAGGGAAGTGATATTATCTTGAACTTTTCCTCTTGCACTGTAAGTTCCACGAT
>NW_006374339.1:0-1069 GCF_000327345.1 Myotis davidii | reverse complement strand
TCATCAGATTATGTACAAAAATCTGAACCCACAAGTAAAGTTATACATCCTTGAGCAGGGTTGACTTAGTTCTGGAAAGACTTTGAAAGAATCAGGACTGAGAAGAACAAATGCCCACCCACACTATTCTTTTGAAGCTTGTTTCCTGCTCTTTTCTATTTCTTACCCTAAACTGAGTAATTTGTGCTCTGGAAAAATATTTGCCTTTGACTACTGGGTTCCAGAGATTGAAAAGTTTGGGATTGGGGAAAACCACAGAGGAAGGGAGTCTGAATAGTGAAGTGCTTTATGAATGGAGGTGTCCATGTGATGGATAACTTCATTACATGGGAATAATTAAACTTAGAATACCATTTTCATTTATCTCCCTCCTAAATTACAATTCACTTTTGTTTTCTTTGACCCTTCACTAAACTCAGGCGTTCCAACTTAGACATAAGTAGTTGCATGGAGAGAAATAAGGGGACAAACAGAATTTAAACATCTACTGAGCCCAAGCCTAGGTAACAGAACTACATTAGGGAGAGGTCATAGTCCAGAGTCTCAGGCAGTGAGGGGGTCAATGGTAGAGCTAGGAATCACATGATACTCAGGAAAACAGCCTCCTCATAAATAACCCTACATAGACTAGAAGGTGGCCTTTGGAATGAGCAAGACCAATGCTTGGGTTACAGTCAAAATGTCAGCAATTTACATTCGCCTTTTTTGCCAAAAGAAACAGAAAAAATGAAGTAAAGACCCTTCTTACTTATAAAATGATTGAAAAAATAGAAGGTTCTTTTCTAGAACACAATGTAGTTAGAATTAAGGTAGAACAATTATTCATTAGAAAGTAATTTAGAGAATACATTTGTACTGTGAGTATAATGTCAATGCCCAACCAAGTACATATATTATCTAAGGGGAATAAAATACAATATGTAACTCTGAGATAATTAAAACTGACAATTGCTATGGGTTGAATTGTGTTCCCCCAAATTCATGTTGAAGTCTTAGCTCCCAATGTTATGGTTCTTGGGGATGGGGTATGTAGGGGATAATTAGATTTAGATGGGATCATAAAGGTTCA
>NW_006374338.1:0-1069 GCF_000327345.1 Myotis davidii | reverse complement strand
TCTTTTGAAAGCAAATAGAGGAATCAAACTGTTCAGGTAAGCAAAAGATCATGTAACAAATGGGTGCTAATAGAAAAAAAAATTTTAAAAGATGGTTTTCTACTTACTGAAATTTCTCTTGCATACAGTACATGGCCATTTAGTAAATTGTCTTTTTGAGAGTTATCAGTGTTGTAGAGCTAGCACCTGATGTGCCTGACCAGAAAATATCCTAAAATATTTCTAGGAGACATAAAAATATTCACATCCAGTGAGCGAGAATTTATGTTCAGGAATGATTATTACATGTAGACATTGGGTGATCATCTTGATAATGTGCCCTGTCTAAATTCGTAGCCTTCAAGAATTCAAATTAAAAACCATCACATCACATACTCTGGGATTTGGGGCAAACTTTTACTTTGGCTTTATTTTCCTTGTGTTAAATGAGGACAACTATTCTTAAGTACCACTCCCTCCCCCAGTAATATTTATTATTGCATAGAGTTCACCTTGCACAACTACATAACTTTACTTAAAAGGTGAATTCATCATTCAGTTTACTTTATGTGATCATACTTGAAGACAACTTGAAAGCAGATGTTAGGACTGATTTGCAATCTCCTGAGACAATACTATGACTCAAAATGCTATGGATCTCTTCCAGAAGTCTACAGGCAGTATTCCAAGGCTTCTAAGGAATATCTAATAGGAGACACACACAGTCAGATGTGCAGGAGGCTGGGACAGGTTTTCTAGTTAATTTAGATGGTCTAAGGAAGACTGATGCCATGCCTCATCAACACAGAGACACAGAGAAATGTCTTCTTTGAGTTGTATCCGGTTCCGTATACTAACAAAAACATGTAAAGTTGGATTAAGAAGACTGACATAAAGTTTCCAAGGGTTTTACTTATTATTTTATTCCAGGGGCTAGTTTAGGGAAGACATTGGCAAATCAGAATGCTAATAGCGAACAATTATGAATGTGCTCAGGGGAATGATAATTAGCTTGAGGCTTGAGGAATCTCAAGATGTCCAGCCTGAAGAAGAGAAGTCTTAATATGAGCTATCCTTTGCTAAGTCATTG
>NW_006374337.1:0-1069 GCF_000327345.1 Myotis davidii | reverse complement strand
GGGTTGATGCACAACCACTGAGCAACACCAGCCATGCTATATTCTCATTTATCACTAAATCTTTAATCAACCTGAAAAAATAATTTATGGTTGGAGGTAAAGATTTAAACTAATTTCCCCCCAAATGACTCAACCTATATCCCAATATCAATGGTTCACAAAGACATTAATTCTCCAGTGATATGAAATGTTATATTTATCTTATACTCACTTCTTACACATATGGCTTATTCCAAAGCTGGTACCATATTAGTCATTTTGAAATATGACTAATCAAAGTACACATCATTTTTCTTCTTAAAAAAGCACACAAACCAAGTCGTCTCTGGGGTTTGTTTTGTCAGATAAACTTCAAATAATTTTGTTCTGCTATGTCTCCCCCATCTCCTGCTCCCACAAATAAACAGGTGGAATTTTGAATTAAATAATAATAATATTAACATGTATGCTATTTTTAGGAGAAATGATGTTTTCACCTCTGTCTCTCAGGTTAACTGTATTTTTCTAAGTTCATAACAAGCAAGGACCATTTATCTTATTCATCTTTAAAGTCATAGCGCCTAGCATAGTAAGTGCCTTTGAACACAGGTCCTACGCATGTTTTGTTAAGTTTACTCCTAGGCTCTTTGAAAATATTTTTTGTTCCTGTCATTAATGTCCTTTCATCACCATTCTGTTTTCTACCTGGCTACCACTGGTACCTAGATAAGGTTAATAATTTTCATTCACTCACTCCACAAATATTTACAAGTTTACTTCTACATGTAGGGCATTCTTCTCAGTGCTAGAGAGGTAGCTGTGAAAAAAAAATGCGTGTCCTTATGGAGCTCAAGTTTAGGAGAAGAGACAGAAAATAAGCAAGAAAAATAAGATGATTACAGAATGTGAGGAATGCTACAAAGGGTGAGGATCTGGGAAGAGCTTCCTGAAAGATGAGCCGGAACTAGCAAGTGAAGAGCTGGGGGCAGAGTGTTCAGGCAGATGGAAAGACAAACACAAAAGTCCCGCCAGCGTGGCGTGGCTCAGTGACTAAGGGTCAACGTATGCACCAGGAGGTCACGGTTTGATT
>NW_006374336.1:0-1069 GCF_000327345.1 Myotis davidii | reverse complement strand
CTATTTTTGTTCATCAGTTTATGTTGTTGATTTCTTTATATTTTCATACTCTATTCACTATTTAGTTTTTATTCGTCTCTCATTGTGCCTGTGGGACAGACGCAACCTGCAGGTGTAGTACAGCAAGCACGTGGTTCCCTTCATTTCCACCCCCTTCTTTGGGATTTGTCTTTTCAAGATCTTGCTTAATTCCTCTGGGCAACACTGTTACCTGCTCTCAAAGGAAGGTAGTGTGGCTTTCTGGGTTAATGTGCCGGAGAGTGATTCTTCCTTTATGAGGTCAAAGTTGTATGTAATGCTACAGATAGATTTCAGAAAACAAGGGGATATTTATTATCCTTCAACTGAAGTACATATTGATTCAGCTAAAACAAATAGATTATGCTTATCTCTTAAGTCAGTACTGTCCCCCACAACATTGCTCCCTCTTGATATTTTTAAATGTGGAAAAAATACCCAGAAATGGTTCTCAATGCTAATGTGGAAGACAGAACCAAAACCCACTTTAAAGACTAATCATGTGACATTCAAGTGTTATTAAACACTGCTCTTATAAATTCCACAGGACATAAAGTGTATGTATGTGTAGGCATGTGTACTGAGTCCTGAATTCAAAGGCAAAATTATTTAGTTAAATTAGTGGTGATTTATGTACTATGCAGTGAGGCAAGCCCACTAAACTGGTTATCTGTGGCCATTTATAGACTATTCTGGCAGCTAACGGAGGTATGACAGGAATAACAGATATAACTATGAGCTCACTTATTTCCAATTAGGTCTGCTTCTAGATATTTTATCTGCTAAAGCTTTGGAGAGAATTGAAAATATAAAGAAAAGCAAATTTGAGAAATAATGGAAATATAGAAATGTGTAAACTATATTTGTAAACTAAATTTTTCTAAAATCCCCTTCTATACAATAAAAATAATTTAAAATTTAAGTCTTAGCTGTTTCCAAAGGATTTCAAATTTAAAAGGGGGAGGAAGATTGGAAAAAGTAAAGAAAATGAATAGCAAATGAAACATTTGCTTAGTATATCATTTGAGCCAAAGTTTTTAGATATTGTACT
>NW_006374335.1:0-1069 GCF_000327345.1 Myotis davidii | reverse complement strand
TTTATTTTTGAGGGGGGAGGGGGATAAACATTCTTTGCATGTGCCCATCTCTTCCCAGCCCCACAGTTTTCACACACGCTGCACTCCCTGCCCGAACACTTTCTTCTACTTGTCTCTGGTTAATCCTTCTCAGCCTTCAAGTGTGGACCTCAATCACTTTCCAAAGATCTTCAGGGCTCACTGGTCCTCCCACCACCTCCGCTTCTCTTCCCCTGCTGATGTGTGCCCTACTGCATACCTACTCATGTGGCTGAGACCAGCTGTCCCGCCCTGCACGTCCTGCAGCGCCAGGCACACAGCTAAGCACCTCTTGGTTTTTCACTTGCTCCTCTACATGTTCTTGGCCAAAAATATTTAAATATATTCAAAGGTCTCCTTCCTATCTCTACATCACTAGCACGAACGAAGAAAAAAAAATCCCTAATCTCGCCCACCTTTGAGTTATTACCAGCACTTCTTCAATCAAGCTTCTGAAGTAAGAATCTCCAAGTTAGCGTTTACTGCCTCACCGCTCCGGGCAGCACCCCTCACCAGCATCTTTCTGAAGCTCACCCGCCACTATCCTTTCCTAGAAAGGGCTGATTTCCTTGGCAGGTAAGCTCCCAGAGTCCTCATTTCCCCCTCTATGGTTTTTGTCATTTACGTGTCAGTTTTCCTAGAGTCCACTCTAATCTCTCTTCAACTGGACACACTCATCTGTTACCAGGACTAAACAGTAATTACCTAGAGTACTGGGGATCCCCCAAAGTCAAATAAAAAACTACCATGGTTTTCAACAGTTTCTTTTAAAGAGTCTAAAGAGCCCTCCCCACAAAAATTAGGAACCAGTTAACACTAGTATTTGCACTCTAATAATCTAACCTGAACGACTCATGTTCCATCAGGTTAGAAGTGGAAAACTAGGATACAAGAAAGCAGAAATGCAAAAGGAGGCTAAAAAGGACAGCTGAACACAAACCCTAAATAACCGCTGATACTAAAAATAAAGAGACTCACTAAGGAAAGTCTCCACACTGTAAGCTGTCAACTATAAGGCATATATATATATATCTATATATCTATATATCTA
>NW_006374334.1:0-1069 GCF_000327345.1 Myotis davidii | reverse complement strand
TCAACATTCAACCACTGAGCTGCACTGGCTAGACTGTTTTAGATTTTCTTATGTTGGTTGCTGCTCCTTGCCATACCCTTGCAGACAGGGTTGGAGAAGTACTCCAGCCTTCAAAGAGCCTGTTATGATGGGTTCAACATCTTGATGAAATGGTCCATGCTCTGCACCTTTCCATTATTCTTTAATTTATTTCCTACCATTACAATCCTAATGAAAAAAGCCCAAGTTCCCAATGTCTCATAATCTTGCTGTCTATCAGTTAATGCCGGGTTATAGTGTGCTCATCAAAAAATGGCAAATGGAACATTAACTAATGTGCTACTCTCTCTAAAAATTGCCTTAGTCTCTCCCTTTTTGCATTGGTTCTCTTACACATAAGAATCATTTATTAGTAATTTTTAATGTTCATTTCACATTAATTTTAAGGCCCAGTATGATTCACATGTAAAAGGTAACACCTCATCATGTATTTTTTGAATAAACGTCTGAGTTTGGTTTAGATGTTGTTTGGAGTATTTTATTAATTCTTGAACCTGGAGGTTTAATGTCTGTGGCAGGAATGAAAGAGAGGCCTGACACATTCTCATATATTTTAAGGTAAAGTTTTTTAAAATTAGATCAACATTTCTTAGTACCTGATTGGTGGTCATTGATAAAAAGAGGATACCTTTGCCAAGTTAAGTTGAGAAACACTACTTACTCCACAGTACTCTTAGAGATTAGTATACAATATCATATTAAAAGTTATGAACATTTTTATGAAGGAGAGGCATATTTTTTACTTAATATATAATTTCCTTTGTGCTTTGCATTAATCCATTAACATATATGGAAAAAGTATATCTTGAAATATCCTTTGGAAAAGACTCTTTTAGATGAGAAGTATTGGAACATACTCACATGATTTAAGTGATTATTCTTACAGAAGAACTTGACATAAATAAACAAACAGACATGAAGCTAGAGTTATACTTACCCCATCAACTGTTTAAAAATATTTGCACTTAAGTTTTATCAAACTTTTCAACTTCTAATTAGAACATGTGACATTATAAGCAGGCAGACCCTG
>NW_006374333.1:0-1069 GCF_000327345.1 Myotis davidii | reverse complement strand
TGCTTCTTATATGTGCCCTGCTGACTGGGGATCGAAGCCGTAACCTTGGCATGTTGGGATATCTTCCTAACCAACCGAGATACATGGCCAGGACCCCCATATATCCCTTTCTAATAAATTATATCATCAACAGATATTGTTGGCCCAGAACATGTATACCTGCATAAATCCCCTTAATGATAGTTTCATGCAATCCTTTCTTTATACACTCAGCATCTACAGTACTGCCTAAACACATTGTAGGAACTCAACCATATTGGTTGCATTGAATATTAATTTTGAAAATATTTATGGTTCTTTTAAAAATAATAAAAATACATGTCAGAACTAATGCCCTAATTTTGCTTAAGAACACTTCTAAGTTCTAAATAACAACATACAAATTTCAAACCATTTGATATAAAAGTGTTCAATAGTGGAAATTTTAAAGTGGAAAACATATATCTAATCTTCTCCTACACTAAATCCAGTTTTAGCCATTGTCTCATATTTGCGCATCCTTCTCTGATTTACAAGTCTCAGAATTTTTCCATTTCTTATGGTGTAGGTCTTGATGAGTATATTTTACTCAGATAAAGACATTATCCCTGCAGGTAGCCAACCACTTGCAACCTTACTAGACATCATGTTCTGTGGGAAGCCCTGCAGAGGGAAGTCTGAAATTAATTGAGCATTATCCTTGTGCCTTACGCAGTTAGGAGATTTCTATGTGTGAGATAATATCAACTGTGGGTAAGAACACAACTTCTGGCTCAGACAGCCTAACTCCCGGTTCCATTATTTCCTGGAAGTGTGACCTCACACAACTTACTTACTCCCCCATGCCTCTGTTTTCTCGTCAATGTAATCAGGATAATAATAGAATTGTTGTGAGAATTATATGATAGCTCTTTGGCAAGGTCTTCACAATAAAGACAATATGCATTAATGGCTGCCATTGTGATTATCTCCATCTTCATGGTCATGATCATCACTAATACAAATGACTTCATTCGATTCAGCCAAGAAGTTGGTTGAAAGTAGACTATTACATTTGATTCTAAGCATCATTGTGGAGGGAAATGTTTTT
>NW_006374332.1:0-1069 GCF_000327345.1 Myotis davidii | reverse complement strand
AGGCCGGTGCAGGAGCTTAAATTCAATAGCTTCACGGTATAGAGTCTACTACAGACAATCTCAGTTTCTCTTGGGTCATGTTGAACTTCTGAAGTGGTAAGAAAAGTGGTCCTGTTTCAGAACCACATAAACTTGAGAATTCCCCAGGGCACTGGGAGAGAAGGGTCGAAGGGGAGGGCATAGGAAGCCCCTGGGGAAGATAATACCCAGGCTCTAGTAATGTCCCTGCATCTAGCAGGCAATTTGATAAATGCTTATTCACTGAATAAATGAGCATAGGCGATTTCCTTGGCAGGTCTCACAGGTGTAGTTTGATCTAATGAGCAGTGAACTAATTCTCCATTGGTGAATCATGCAGATTCTAAATTAAATCCTTTTTAAAACTCATGTTTCTCCATTTTAAACCTGAGGCTAGGACTTTGACTCTGTGATCACTCTATGTTTAAGACTCCAGATCAGTTGTCCTCGGTACTCCAGGTAAATCTAGTTCATGACAGAGATGTGCAAATCCATATCCACATATGATCAGATGACCATGATTCGCAGAAGGATGTGCAGCAGAAGTGCATCTGTCCCAGGAAAAATGCACACCCGGAAAAGTGGATTATGTCTGAGCTTTCAGGTGCTGTGCTGTGTAATTTATTCATAATATATTTTCAAGGCAAAAATCTAGGATGTGTCAGTGAAAAGAATCAAAGCAACATTTGAAACTCAACAAGCTCCAGATCATTTTCATCAAAATTATTTCCAGTCACTGTCACTCCTCCTGAGCAGCCTTTTCTGCCAAGAGGCTCCAGGCCAGTGCAGTCGGGTTCCTGACAGTTTTCTTCATCAATCCAGGAGACAGAGAGCGGGCCATGTGCACCATCTGCCACCCAGGTGTCAGTCATTGGAAGGCAGATACGAACCCGGGAAAGCTTGTTGAAATGTCATTTGGAAAAAAAAAAATACACAACAACAGCCCTGAAACCTGCTCTGAGAGAGAGACTGGGACCATATTGAGCACGAGGAAGAAAGAGACTCCATAAAAAGAGCACAAAGAAAGCAAAGACACATGTGAAAGCTCTGG
>NW_006374331.1:0-1069 GCF_000327345.1 Myotis davidii | reverse complement strand
TTTTTTTTACTGGCACAGCTACACTCTGAAGGAGTGAAAAGAAATTTCTATTTTATTTTCCAGTGAATGCTTTCTGGAACCAGTTTATTAAATCCATAAAACAGCGTGTACCCCCAAAAAGCTAGCTGTAAGTAGGTAATTCTTGCTTTAGATTTGTGATTAGCAAGAGAGTATTCAATTAAAAATCACAGGTGTAGGTTCAAACAAGAATCCCAGATGAAAACACAATGATAATTTAAATCATGAGTCAGTATATTTTCCCTTAAAAGGCCAGATAGTCAAAATTTTAGGCTTTGTGGGTTAGAAGGTCTCTTCTGTCACTATGTGACTTTGTCACAGTAGTACAAGAGCAGCCATAGGAAACATAAATGGGTGTGTCTGTGCTCCAATAAAACTTTATTTACAAAAAATAACCCAGGTGCTGGCTGGATATATAGCCCGTGCCTTTAGTTTGTGGAGCCTTGATTGAAGTCAAACCATGTTTCTGGTACCAGCAGCAATAGCATCTGGGAGCTTGTCAGACTCAAAAATCTCATATTCCACCTCAGATGTACTGAATCAGAAACTCTGGGGATGAGGGCATAATCTGTGCTGTAACTAGTCCTCCGTATGATTCTGAAGTTTGACCACTAGTTATACTGTTAGTATTTGTTAATGTAAATTATCATTAACCTATGATAGCTTTGCTTAAATAACATTGATTGTAAACTATTAAAAGCAGTTATGATTTTCAGTTTTCTAAGAATCATATAACATTTTTATAGCACTATACAAATAATGGGCTCTTACACACAAAGACTAGCTTATTTCTCTTTTTGTCATTTATTCCAAGAAGTACATAGTAGGTGCTCAAGAAAGACTTCAAAACAAAGTCAAAAATAAGAAAAGATAAAAAATTATGTACTTACAGATTTTCCTCAAACGTATAGGTGGACAAAAACAATGGATTAGCTGTGCTTATTGAAATTATTTTGCTTTCTAAATATGGGATGAATAAGTGCATGATTAAAAAAGAGAGAGTAAGGAAAACAATGTGATTTTTCAGTGACTCTTAAAGATAATATTCTCA
>NW_006374330.1:0-1069 GCF_000327345.1 Myotis davidii | reverse complement strand
TCTATCCACTGAGCCAAACCAGTTTCGGTGGTATATGTAATTTTTAAGGATATTACCAAATTACCCTCCATTCTGGATGGACCCTTTATACTCCTGCCAGCAGAGTATTTGAGAACTTTCTTTCTTGGAATTTTAAAACGTGGAGCTTCGAGACTTAAAGATCACATTGTACAGCCCACTCATCTTACACAGAGAAAAATTAAAGCCCTGACGAGTGAAAAGACTTGTACAAAGCCAGAGAGCAAGTTAGTTGCCATCCCCAGGTCCTGAAGGAGGAGGCCTGGATGCTGGTCTCCAGTATCAGAGAGAACCAACAAAGCCTCACACATCCTGTCCTGCCCACAGCTATTGGCATGCTGCCCTGCTCTCCCCTCCTCTCCCAACGGTCTTCAAAGACCAGCACAAAAAGGCCACACACATCAGGGCCACCAAACATGGGAGGAAGAAAACAGAAAGGGAAAGGGAGGTGGAGGGCAGAGGAGAAGGGGGAAGGGTGAGCCGCAGACACTTGCGGACAAATAAACGCTGCAATAGGAAAGAAAACTTGGAGGAAAATGAGAACTTGGGTTAACAGATAAAGGAGGACAGTGATATTGGAGAGAGCAGGAAAGGCAAACGGCATGGATTTCTGTCTTTTCTCCAGGTAAGAAAAACATTTTCACAAATGCCTGATGATCAGTCATATCGAATATAAAAAGCCTGCTTTAAACAGGATATCTGGAGTAACATTGTCTGGTCTCCTCACACTTGTTTTCTTTTATCTATTGCCTCCCCAGGACTGAAATCTATTCCTAACATATAGTGGATGCTTATGAAATATTTTTGAATGAAGAAATTACATAGCCAGAACCGAGGCCCAGAGAGGTGAAGAGGATTGCTCACAGTCACAGAGGCCACGGAAACCCAGATCTTTTCGGCTCCTAATTTGCTGAAGTGCTGCCAGATGCTCCTCATAACCCATTGAAATGGCCTCATTAGGTTTCCAAGCACTACTGCTGCCAACATTCCTAGCTGAATGAGAAGTTCTCTAGGAATACTGAGGAACCATTCCTGCACTGCTGGGACTGAT
>NW_006374329.1:0-1069 GCF_000327345.1 Myotis davidii | reverse complement strand
TTATTCTACAGAAAAGAAGATTGTTTTCAAGCCCCTCTGAATGTACCAGTTTCAATGTTCACGACTACATAGGCCAGCACCTAAGAACACTCACACTAGACAAGTGAAAGGCTGGAAGCAGACCCAGGTAGATACCCACAAAATAAGGCAGCTACGTGCTAGGCTGTAAGTAGTTAGAATTCAGGAAGATGCATATTTTTTAGGAACACCTTTGTGGGGTGAGGGGCTCTAGCTAAGAGAGGCAGTGTGGAATATAGCAGAAAAGCAACTTATCTAGGAGGCAGAAAAACAAAAGGAACTTACAAGTCTGTGATCTTGGATAAGCCACAACAAAAATGGAACATAGTCCCCTCCTTTCTTTGGTCAGGCAGTTACTATGAAGATCTGAAGGAACAATTCAAGAGCAACGATAAATCATACTACAGATCCCAGCTACCCCAGGGTTTGATCTGTGCTGCCCTTGTGTTCAAAAACCACTGTGAACCTTACTATGTCCAACACCTAACTATGTATTAGATACTGTACACAGAAAATTCCCTTTTCTGTGTACAGCCTATAAAGCAGTCTGAAAAAAACTTTAGATTTTTATAGTGGTCAGAAACCCACATGTGCACAGAATTAAGATCGTAGCTGCTAGAATTTTCTCCCACTTCATTAGAGCCTTTCTTCAACTCTTTATTCACCTGTACGAACTGCAGGCTCTTTCTTTTCAGTATGCTTTTCTTTACTTAATGACAACGGTTCTGAATCTTAATGAGACATCAAACTATCACCACATTTTCCCATCCACAGGTTTTGGGAAATGAATTTACTCTTTGAAAGGTTGACATAAATTTCCTGTGGTTAATGTATGTATTGAGCAATATGTCAACAGCAAGGCAAGAAGCAAAAACTTCAGTTCTGGCACTGAGATGTCACTCCACTGATACTAAACTAGTTCACTAAATCACAGCTATTCCAAAATGGACAGCTCAGCAGGTTTAGTGATCTGCCTAGAACACTGGAATAAATTTGGTTTCCTAACTTTAATCTGCACAGCTCATTATAATACTACTAGAGGCCCGGTGCA
>NW_006374328.1:0-1069 GCF_000327345.1 Myotis davidii | reverse complement strand
TCAATGCTCAACTACTGAGCCACACTGGCCAGGTGACACATAACTTTTTTTTTTACATTTTATAAATTTTTAACATTTTCTTATAGCTTTACAATTCCACCTGAATGTAGCTAGGCATTCTCATTGGTTATCCCTGAGTCTCCTCCTTAGTAGCTTAAATCTTCTTTGAAAGACAATAACTAATTTATTTGAGACAAAGGTAAACAGAGTACGTATTATGTATACAAGAGAGGTTGTCACCATTGAAATAAAAGTGGAAGGTCTTCAGGAAGAACCTTTTGGCCTAAAATTTCACCATAAAAATATGTTACTTAAGAAGCCACTGGGCTGGAAGGTAACAGACTACATTTTGGCCTCAGATCCACCATATCCACTGTGTCATCACCTGCATAATGTTTGAATGTCTTGAAATCAGAGACTTAGCCATGATTTTCAGTAATCTATTCAAATATTAAAGAAATGTTAGCACCAGAGCAGAACATTTCAGACATCTTGTTCTGACAGCCCCATTTTGCTCTGGCAACCACTAACTATAGCATTTTGTAACATTTTGCTCTGACGTCAGTTGCATTTACAAAATAATATCTTCCTAACTTAAAATTTAGGATTAAGACTTTATGATTTCTCATAAGAGTGGAAGATTCTGGACCTGAACATTGTGGACAAGGCCACGTATAGAAAACACAAAAGGTGAGTGAAAAGAAAAAAGAACAAAAAATAGAGAAATGTAAACATATTAGAATACTTTCCTGCCATTAGAACCAAAAAAGTATTTTATGGAAATGGAAGATGATTGTGAGTATAAATTTCAGAGACCACAGAGAATAAGTAGCAAAATCAGGCCACAGGCAATTGGTGACTAAAAAGTCACCAGATATCTTTGTGAAACTGATACCATTGTAATTAGTTAATAATAATAGGAAAGGAGCAAAGGAGGAGGCCAGACATTATAACCATGGTCATTTGAGCAGCTTCACCAGGAAGTTGCAATTTCACCCTCCCCAGGGAACCACCAACTCATTCCCCAGTGATCACTGGGGAAAGGAGTTCACCAAAGCGGATATAAAAT
>NW_006374327.1:0-1069 GCF_000327345.1 Myotis davidii | reverse complement strand
TCTGTATGTTAACAATTAATTAAGAGATGATCAGATACCACTAAATCAATTTAGTAAAACTGATCTCAAAGGAAACCGATTATAACTGTAATTTCAAATCCATTCCTGTGAACATGCATTATTAGTATACTCTATCAAGGGCAGACCTTACTCAGTATTAAAGTATTAAAGAAATTATCCCCACTTTCTTGGTGAGTATGGAATTACAGAAGAAAGGAGTCAATTGATCTTAAGTGATATGCCATAACAAGTATGAAAAATGGCTTTCTTCTAGCCCATCTTCTTAATTGATGTATTTGACAGGTTCTGAAATGCCCAAGCCCAATGGGGCATCACCTAATGATAACTACCGCCATCTGTTGGTCGTAGGCAGAGTTGCACCTTTACTGGGGTTTGCACATTTCTTTATCCATGTTGGATCAAGGTCCCATCATTCATATTTTACATGTGGAGAGGTGTCGTTCTACTATTCATAATTGTGTACTGCAGAAATTCTTAAATTTCTCCTAATATGTGTACTTCTTATGATCCTGAATGGATTCCCTGTAGTGATCTGGAGAAAATGTGTAAAGTAACTGCCTCAAATTCCCTGATATCTAATATTTTAGTTTAAAATTTCATCTGAATTTTGTGCTGTGCACCGGAGTAAGCCATGTCTGGTTCTCTGCAAAGACATTTAAGATTATTTACAGTTTTATGTTTTATCACCAAATGTTCATGTCAAATTGATGAGTCATTTGGGTACCACAGTTAATATCTGGTTTCATGTACCCTGGATACTTATAATCTCCAGAAATAGTCTTGCCCCAGTGTAAACTCTAGCTTGCTGTGCCCACCTGAGCCTCCGTTTCCTTATAGGTAAGGCAAGGACCTTGGGCAGGATAGGGAAGGTGCTCCCAGCCCCAGCAGTTCCTGCAATAATGGCCATCAGACCTCCAGACATAAGCCTCGCTCCTCTCTCTACTGGTGAGTCACAGGTGCACATTCTTATAAAATGTGGGCACAGAAAAATGTACTAATTCTATTATTTTATATAATATGCTAGAGGCCTGGTGCACAAAATTCATGC
>NW_006374326.1:0-1069 GCF_000327345.1 Myotis davidii | reverse complement strand
CTCCATCTCCTTACTCCCTGCCTTTGTGCTGTTGCGCCATAGGTCTGCTTAGACATAACTTATAAACCTTGCAGTACATTGCTATTACTTGCTAAAGTCCATTCTCTTTTAAATACATTTAAATAACAAGGTAAAACATCTCACTGTTTACCCGTGTGGTGAGAGTGTCCATCAGTCCCATGCCTTTGTGTGGATCCCTGTGCCCATCTGCTGTTCTTCCCCTTCTGCCCGAGTGACTTCCATTAGCATTGGCCAGTGTGACTGCTGGTGATGCCTCCTCAGCTTTCATTCACTCAAAAAAGGCCACGAGGGCTTGGTTCTGAAAGATAGTTTTCCTGGGTGTAGGATTCTAGGTTGAAGTTGTTTCTTTTCACACCTTAGTGATGGTGCCTGGCTAGCTCCTCTCTTCTGTTGCTGCTGCTGTCCTCACCTTGACTATATATAGGACGTGCGTTTTTCTCTTTAGCATCAGTTTTGAGCAATTTGACCACTACATCCCTTGTTGCAGTTTTCTTCGTGTCTTTTTGTATTTGCTTGGGATTTATTGAGTTTCTTGGATCTGTGAGTTTACGGTTTCATCAAATTTGGAAATATTTGGTCCCTGTTTCTTCAACACTTTTTCACTTGTTCCCCTTCTCTCTGCAGAGGATTCCAGCTTCAGGTATGCTAGGTGGCTGAAGTAGTGCCATGGCTCACTATGTGTCCTTTTCTTATTTTCGGATTCGTTTTTCTCTGTCTGTCCCATTTTGGATAGTTTCCTCAAACTCACGCATCTTTTCTTCTGAAATGTCTAACCTGTTCATCTCGACCAATGTGTTCTTAAATTCAGACATTGTGGTGTGTTTTTTCTAGAAGTGTAATTTAGGTCTTTTATTATACCTCCTTGTTTCTACCTAACTTTTTGAAAAGTATAGAATTCATACTATTTTATATCCTTGTCTGATAAGTCTAACGCCTGTGAGGTTTCAAGTTTAATGTATTGATTTTTTCTTTTTAAGAGAAAAATGGCTTTATTTGATTGGATTCCATCCTTCAATGTAAACCCAGAGGGGCAGGTCCCACCTTCAGT
>NW_006374325.1:0-1068 GCF_000327345.1 Myotis davidii | reverse complement strand
GAATCAGTGAGAAACATATCCTGGGGAGAGGATCACAAAACAAAAACTCAGTCGCGTAGATACGTAATATTTAATGCAGTGTTTTTAAAATCAAAATGAATGCAAAAAATATTAATTTTTGTACAAAACGTCAAAATATTAAATAAAGCCTGGGCCAGTAACAGAATCATCAATTCACACGAGAGCCTGGGGCAGGAAGGAAAATGTATGCCCCCATAGACCTGAATGTGTAAATGACACAAATGCATGTCTGTAGGGGCATACATCCTTGCACTTAATAAGCCCCGGGGAAACTGAGGCAGGCAAGGAAGGGGGCATGTGGCTGACTGGAGGCAAGTGAGAAAATGGAGGTCCGGGTTCTGAAACACGCCTCCTGAGAAGATGAAACTGTGCTGTGTCACCTCGGGCAGGTCGCTCAGCTTCTCAGGGAGGTGCGTGGGGCTGGGTCAGCCTCGAGGTGCTTCCTTTTCCCTCTTGGAGCCATGAGAGGGGTGGAAAAGTACCCCCGTCGCCAGCCTGCACCCCCTCTGCAGCCTCGCCTTCCATGCTGGCACCTGTGCCGCGCTCCGGCCTTAGACGCTCGCTGGTCCCACCTGGCCATCGCGACACGCCGGCAGTGTTTACTGCTGTGCCCACTTTGCAGATGTGGACACTGAGACTGGCCCTAGTTCACTCAGCTGGAAAGCGGTGTCCCTGAAACTCAGGTCCTGCCTTCGGAACAGCAGCATCTGAAGCCCTCCTGTCTCCCCACTCAGGACCCTCCTCCACCAGTGGGTGGACACAGAACAGACAGAGCCCACCCCTATTCGCCAATGGGGACACCATGCTCTCCTCTCTAAACCCGTCCCTCCCCGGGCAGGTGGGCTGTAAACCGCTCAGCCTGTGCACCCGCTGCTTCTTGAAGAGCGAATGGCCACCTCTGCCCAGCCTCGGGCCCAGGAGGAGGAGCGGGGTTTTCCTATCTGGCCCCGAGAACTATTCCCAGCTTTGCTTGGCCTCCTGGGTCCCCAGACCACCATCCGGCCAGAGATGCAGGAGGCAGAACCGTTCTCTGGGATAAGGAGGGAG
>NW_006374324.1:0-1068 GCF_000327345.1 Myotis davidii | reverse complement strand
GTGGCCCGTGGGCCGTAGTTTGAGGAACCCTGGCTCTGGATTATGCCGCTTAAGTGGTGTTTAACATAGTCTTCCGTTCCCTGTATTAGGTTTAAATTGGTAGTTAGGTCTACAGGGCTTGATCAGATGTTGGTAGTGTTTTACTTCCATCAGGTGGCATTTAATGCATGGTTACCTTTTTCTGTGTAATATTTGCAGTCACTGATGATCACTGCTTAGATTTGCTATGCCATAGAGGTTGCAATGCCAATATGCTAAGTTTTTTCTTCTTCACTTATTAGCTGGAATTCTACAAAGGGAAACTTCATTTTTTCAAATATTTGTTTACCTGGCAGTTCATTTCATATAGTAATGGCAGAACAAATGTTTTTTTGTCTGTATTTGCTAATTTTCAAAATAATGTTGTTTCTTTCTGATGACCATTCAGGTTTTTCTTTTTTGCATACCATTATAAATCATGCATTTAAATATGCATGATATGTTTCTATCTATTGTGGCTATTATTCTTACTGGTGCTCAAACTGTCCCACTTGCGGCCAGTGGGAACCTCTTCTAGTTGACATGTCCACATAGTCTTTGCTAACTTCTTTGCTTCCTGGGATGACAAGATGTTCATGTACTAGTAGAGTATGTCCTCTTCAAGCCTGCTGACAAGGCTCATCTTGTTCATCTCCTGTACAAGATGGAGAATTAGCCATTTCTCCAAAGAAACTATCTCCTTTTAGTGGAAAATTGTATTACAAGACCATGTCCAGGTCAGGAGTGCTTTTTGGTATTGGATTCTTATTTGTAGGCCTATTTAGTGAACAATATTGGAACGTATTTATTATTAATTTTTAAAGACAAATTTCATCATATTATTTAAACAGGTACTTCCCATTTAAATTCAGAACATGGAGATTTCATTTTAAACTATTTTTAGTGTGCCACGTGATGTGAAATGAGAACCCAACTCGAACCTGTCCTTCCCCCTACAACACACTGGGGTTTACTTGTTGAATAATTCATCTTTTACCTGATTGACTTGCAGGATTTCATTGCAAAATGAAAATTCAAGACTCCTTAGAG
>NW_006374323.1:0-1067 GCF_000327345.1 Myotis davidii | reverse complement strand
GTATATTTTTAAAGTGTGGAACATATACACAAACACACCTCACTTACGTATAATACTAATATTGTACTTAATAACAACAATCTGTTTGTCTCATACCCTAACACAACAAGTATGTCTTAAGTCATCCAGCAAGTAAAAGGAGATAGTGCCATATCTCTGACATACTGTATTCAATTAATCTGTATGTTTCTTAGCTTAGCATAAATTTGTATACCAGATGCCTTCTTGTAATTAACACGCTGGGATTTGGGAGCAGTAGATTTTGCTGGTAACAAACTTTCCATCAAGTCGACATCTGTGATTTATACCTCCAGCTCACTTTCAATATATTTACATAATCAGTTCAGTTTAAGCCCAGATTATATATTCTTCTTACATTTTTATAAGCAGTATCCCCTAAAGATAGTCAAAAGTGAATCAAGGTGAACTTTAATTCTTTCTCCTTTTCTTCTAATCGAAACACTTATCATGAACAGATAATCAAATTCTCTGATTACATGCATTTAGTTTAAAAGAAAAAGATATATGCTTTTATTTTGATAAATGGTATCTAAGACCATAACAGCAATACTTTAATTACAATCTACATGATCAGACAACTTCTATGTGCATAGATTTAAATATTTAATATATACTTTAAGTATGTAATAGAATTTGGCCACCATTCTTTTGAAGCATTACCATTAAACTGCTAAGTAAGCTGAGGTTCAGAAGATTAGATGACGGATTAGGCGGCCTGAGGTTGCAGGATCACCAGGTTTTTGTTTTGTTTTCCAGCTGTGTGTGAGGCACATTTCAGGTCTTTTTCTCCCAATCCAGAGTGTTTTCCCACTCTAACACATTGTCACTCAACACAGGTAATTATAAAATTTAGAAATATTTTTAAATTATCATACAATATAAGATGACATTTAATAAATATTTACTGATCAATCTGTTATTTCTAAGATTATTTTAATGATGTTATATTTAATGTCAGTTTTAAATAATGTACGTTAGAATAGTAAAATTATTTTATAATTACATTCCTAAAAGATTCTAGGTTGGGAAAATTTTAGCATATAACA
>NW_006374322.1:0-1068 GCF_000327345.1 Myotis davidii | reverse complement strand
AGCTGAGGACTTTGGTTCTGCACAGGGCAAACAGAGATGGAATTCAAGTTGAATACAGTGCTGGCATTTGAAGGAGAAAGGCATACTAGCTACTATGTGACCTTGAGGATAATTTCCCACCAGAGTAGTAGGGACTCTCTCATGTTTGGTGCTGGTGTTCAGGCAGTATTTCCTGCAAGGTGCTGAGCTATTGGCAAGTAACCTGGGCTGTAAGTTACTAAGCAATGCGATGGCTCTCTGTATGCACCCCTCTGGTGGCTTACTTGAGATCAATGGAAAGGGGACTACTTTTTTGGAGTGATGAAAAACATGAAAACATTCTAGGTTTACATCTCATCAGTTAGTTATTCTCTCATTCTAAGGAACATCTCTTTGGAATAACAATGTCATTTGCTTTACCCAGAGAGAAACCCAGCTGAATCATTCCTGGTGGAGAGGAGTTTTAATTTAAAGGGAAGGAGGAAGAAATCTGATGCAAAACCATAAAAGTGGGAGGAAAAGTATTCACAAATATACCTTTCATCTTTCAGATGCCAACAGTGTCTTTTTCTTCAGATTAGGGCTTCCCTTACTCACCGAGAGTCAAGTAAATATGCCTTTGGGAGTTCTTGTATATAAATTGAGCTATTTAATAAAGAATTCAAGAAAACTAAGTTTGAAATGCACTTTTGGTCATCTACAATGATTTATCCCTTGAATTTAGACTGATTTATGTTTCTCCATGAGGTAGAATGAGTAGAAGATAAAGAACACTGCTTTTAATTAAACATAAAAAAAAATTAATCTGGAGTCTCCAGAAATGCAGATTTTAGGTGTAACTCACCATTTCCCAGCAAATGCCAAGCAGCTAGTTGTCAGAGATGGGAGAGAAGGGTTACATGTTCAAATGGGTTAACCCCAAAGATTTCAGTATTTCCCCTTTATTTTATAAAACCAACCAGAAAATGATGAATCTTCTGAACTCTCCATTCAGAAGAAAAATGCACCTAAAACATACGATTATTCCATCTGCCCAAGGACCAAATCTTTGGATGTGTTGGGCATACAAAATCTCTTGCCTATTATTGT
>NW_006374321.1:0-1068 GCF_000327345.1 Myotis davidii | reverse complement strand
AAGGAGGGAAATTTGGTCTCCACCTGAAAAACTGCTGAACTCCAAACTGGAATCAAATTCAGTTTTCAAATGTGATCCACCTGTGGCCTGGTATCTGTCCCTGGGACATTCCCCTGTGTCTGCCTCCACCCACCCACAGCTACAAACCCTCCCTCAGGTGATCCCTCTGCCTTAGCAAGTACCAGTTACTGAAGTTGGATGCAACAGGGCCCCTCTCTAAAGTGACTATTTCTTTAACCAGATGTCGAAATCAAAGCAAGAGATCCTGGAATATTAAAGATGAGGGGATCTGGAAGTCCCCCAGGGGTCAGCGAGCAACAGCCCGAAGGCCAAATGCAGCCCACCCCCCATTTTGGTAAAGAAAGATTTATTAGAACACACCCATGCCCATTTGTTATTTATTCTTTGTGGCTGATTTGTACTCGAAGGACAAAATTGAATAGTTTTGACAGGATATATACAGCAAAGCTTACCATATTTGCTATTGGCCCTTTACAGAAAAGTTTGTCAGTACTAACTTGTAACCAAATGGGAAACAGAGGCCCAGAGATGCTAGGCAACTTGCCCAAGATGACAGAGTGGACACTCAGAAGAGAATAGAACAAATGGCATTGAGTCTTGGCCCTAGGTCCTCCCTCTACATCACAGTAGTTCATTTATTCATCTCTATATTTGAGTGCCTCTTACATGCCTGGCACTTTTCTAGGCACCAAGAAAAGGCAATTGAACAAGAAAATTCCTAATATCATGGAGTTTATGACCTGATAGTAGGAACAGGTAATAAGATAACAAATATCCATGTTCAGAAAGCAGTTAGTGCTAGGGAAACTGAGGCAGGGGAAGGGGAGGGAGGGGTAGGAAGACCAGGAAGGCCTATCCAAGGAGGAGACATGGGCCAGCAGAATCTGCTCAGGAGGCACGAGCCATGAGCTAAGTGGAGGAAAGGAAGCAGTGCAGAGGGCCTGACCGGGAGGGGGCGTAGCTTAACTAAGGACAAAACAGTGCCTGGAGCAGAGGAAGGGAGTGAGAGAGAAGACAGAGATAAGATAACATAAATACTCAGGGCCC
>NW_006374320.1:0-1068 GCF_000327345.1 Myotis davidii | reverse complement strand
CTCTGCATTTGAGTATGGTCCATGTGATTATTAGGATGGATAAGCTGTCATTTTCTACCTAAATAACAAAACACGTTTTTGAGGAGTGGAGCTACAAAGAATCACAGATGCTTTTAGAAGAAAATGATTGGAAAAAAGTATTTTTTTTTAAACATGGGCTCACAAACAGGTTAAACATTGATGGCTATAGAGTTTCCAGCGTTTCTCAAAGTGGAATCTATGAATCAAATGCAACAGTGGAATCTGCAGATTGCCAGGTTTCAATCTAGACATAAACAGTAAGAAATTCTGGGGTAGATCCCAATGTCTGCATGTTAAACAAAGTCTCCAGATGTTTCCTACCAAGACACCCAGGACTGAGAACCACTACAAGAGTTTACACCCTTTGGTTCAGGAGACAAATTAAAAAGAAAAAAGTACAGATTACAGAAAATCAGGAGCAGAGAATTGAACTTCCCTGTGTAGTAAGGGATGATAAACTCTCCTTTCCCTTAAAATTCACAGAGTATGCTATAGTTCTAAAATTTGAAAAGGGATTAGAAATTAACAGTATAATCTTGTTTAGAGGATAAAGAGATTTGGGGAAAATTTGGGTAGATTGACCTAAAGAGAGAGAAGAAGGAGTAGATAACTCCAGTTTGCTGTTTGTTACCCTGGCTAAACAATAATTTGTATTTATAGAGAAAAGAGAGGCTCCACAACTGCTTTTTTGTTGTTGTTCTGTGGACTCCTGGAGGCAAGCTACCCTACATCAGGTTCGCGATCACTTTGGTATGTTTTTAACTGTTTGTCCTTTTAGCAATTATCAAGGCACACTGGGTAAAAACATCTAACAGGGTATGGCTGCAATCTATCTCTACTACTAAATAGATAATGCTTTAGTGCTTTGTTTCTGCTAGTCAGACAGCACATAGTCATGTGGAAATTTCAACAAATCATAGAAAAGAATACAGAAGCAAATGAAAAACACCTGAAGTTCTGACACAGCCTGGCAATTACTTCTCTCATTCTGGTGAACATTCTTCTAGAGCAGTAGTTATCAACCTTGGCTGCACATTAGAATCACCT
>NW_006374319.1:0-1068 GCF_000327345.1 Myotis davidii | reverse complement strand
CTGGACAACCAGACACTTAGCATATTAGGCTTTATAATATAGGATTTCTTTATTTTTTGTTACTGAGAATCCACTCTCCCTAGCAGAGAAAAACCTTTAAAAATTATTCTAATTACTTTTGGCTTGGCTTTGAGATTGCTGTGGCAAAAATCAATATAATTTTATGGATGTATCCTTTTGTAAAAATTCAGAGATTTGAAAGAATTACAGAGGTTAAAAATCCATCTATGACTGGAAGAGAACAAACACTTAATATCATTCCTTTCAGCAAAATATTTTCAGTCAATTGATTTGAGGGACACAGTCAGGCATTTATAAAGAGTGAGTGCTTGAGTAAAAAAAATACTAATTATATGGTTATTTGTCTTAAACTTTCTTCATCAGTTGACTTTTTTTAACTTAATATGGGAGAAATTTTAAGTCATAGAATCCCAACAAATTAACATTAGGAGTAGCCCTAGGGGTGACCCTCTAGTCTAATCCACGAGGCAGAGAGAAGAAGCCAGTGGACCTGGGTTCACACGCTCATGTGTCAAGTCCTAGCTGAAAGCCCTTGGACAAGTCCCTCCTCTAAAGCATGCCTGCTCATCTGTGAAGTGGGGAAACAACAGGATCTACGCACAGGGCTACTATGAGGATAAATGTGACACATAAGCGAGACCCCAGCAGGTGACAGGGCCTCACCAAATTGAAGGTGAGTCATGGAGCTAGTCCTAAGGCCACTAGCGGTGAAGTAGCAGAAGGGAGTTAAACCTGGTCTGGATGCTTCATCTGTGTTATTTCCATAACTGAAGTGCCAATTAAGGTTTAAGTTACTTTAAAATAATTTTTTAGAAGATTAGTTAGGTTTTTTGAGAGATTTTCCCCAATAATATAAAGTTGTTTCGAGATCCCCTTCAAAGAAGGTAGCGGACTAATCTGGTGGTATCTCCTAAATTTGCTTCAATTGTTGCCAAGAGACTAGACATTAAGTGTTCTTACCACAATGTGAAATGATAATTATTTGACCTGATGGAGGTGTTACCTAATGCTACAGTGGTAATCATATTTCAATATATAAATGTATCA
>NW_006374318.1:0-1068 GCF_000327345.1 Myotis davidii | reverse complement strand
TCTCTGGCTACAATTTGAACTTGCCTTTTTTGTTTTATTTCTAAGTTGGGAAAGCCCTCTTTGGTTAGTAGAAGACCTTTTCAGAGCTGTATACTCTAAATTGTATCAACTCATTTCATACACATGCACACACACTCGGGGACTTGATTTCCTGTGTTTAAAATAGAAGATATGGTCATGACTGCTTTTAGAGCTTATATTGGTCCTGACACTCTGATTTTATGATCTCATATAGTTGCTGCATTCCAATCAACTCACCAGTGATTTCCTGTACAACTTAAAATAAATCCCTGAACCTCTGACCAGCTTTGCTGTTCCTAAGCAATCTTAAGAAGTATTAGCGTTATCTGGGAGAAGGTAATATGTTAGGTAATGTGTTACTCCCTTAGAATGGGCAGAAAACTTTTTCTTGTCATTGACAATATTGCCAGAAATTCATTATTTGTCGATACAAATTTTTTGACACCCGTGTGCCAAATTCTATGCTATATGTTTGCCCAAAGGTCATAGATGCTATGTCAAACCTCGCTCCTCTTCTCACACCCCATTTCTCAGGGATGCTATCTTTGAATAAGCCATGATGTAATCTTCTCCCTGCCTATGGAGAGTTTTAATTTAATTCATTCTCCCTTTGGGAAGCTTTCCATGGTTCATAGACCAGGACATGCATCCCTGCACTCAGTCCCCACAGCACACCAGAGTCCTCCTTGTGATCACCTATTTACCCTCTGCCTTCCCCGGAGAAAGCAAGCTTCATGGAGAAGGTGGCTTGTGACTCTTGCCCAACATCTGCTTCCCAGTGCCTAGTGCATTATTTACATGCTTTATTAATGGGCATATATTAAATATTTGTCAATTTAATGGAAGAGAATGTTCTGGTCTGATTGAGACTGAACTTGAGTTAAATCTTACAATAAATACTAGATTTTCCAGTTCTCAGGCTACACATGTGCTTAGGGCATTAGGAAAATAAAAGGGACAGTTAAGAAATTAACCAAAAGAACCAAAGAACATATATGCACATATATGTGTAGCCCATGGACACAAGCAATAGTGCAGTAAAGGCCT
>NW_006374317.1:0-1068 GCF_000327345.1 Myotis davidii | reverse complement strand
ATTTGCATATTACCCTTTTATTAGATAGGATGTAACATGTTATATATCATATGTATTATTATTATTATTTAAACAATAACAATGGCATTTAAGGGTATTTGAGGTTGCCTCACTACAACAGGGTATCCTTAACACCTATGACACACACGTATATAATGCATATATAATGTGCAATATGTACATATTGTTACATGTTACATATAATATTTTCTCTGTAAAGCACATACAGCCTTGTTGCTCTTTGGAACACTAGATAGCACTTTGGCACTCTATTTGGGGGACATTTTAAGTGGTGAAATCACCAAAAAAGGATCAACTTGTGTAACTCATGGCACGGGGCATATGTTGAGAAGGACACTAGTGCCGTGTGAGAGCTGAGCGGAGAAGGCAGCATGTCATCTGTCCAGCCTCCCTGGGGACATGTGCATTAAGTGATTCGAATTTCAGATGCTCTGCACATGTCCACAGATAACCCTGCAGTGCAGCAAATAGTGAATTGAGGTCACAAATTACAAATTTGGCTAGTAAACAAATTTACATATATGGAATCCATGAAGAATGAACCTTAAGAGAGAGAGTCTGTTCATTTGTATAGATTAATATCTGGACATTTTATTAAGTAAATAAGGTGGCAATACAGAGTTTCATAGTTTGTTTGTTTTTTCAAATTCATTTCTAGCATTGTCCTTAGGAATAACTGAAATGGATTTTTAAAATTTTACCACAGTTTCTGAGTTCACTCTACAACATATCACATTTGAAGTATACCAACCCAAGTTAGAGTACTCCCGATTGTAGTCGAGAATAAAACTAAACTAAAATAAAATAAGAACAAGGCCTTGGATGTCACAAGAATGATAAGGCTTCATAAAGTCATAAAAACAATAAGTTACACTCTCTGCATCTCAGTCAGAAATGAAATTTGAGCCCAATATAGGCAGTAAAATTTTGGATATTTCTCCTAGCAATAAACTTTCTGGTATGCGCCCTCAGGTAAGGGAAACAAAATTAAACAAATGTGACTATATCAAAGTTAAAAGTTTTTGCACAGCAAAGGAAAGCATCAAC
>NW_006374316.1:0-1068 GCF_000327345.1 Myotis davidii | reverse complement strand
CAGGTCCTTATCAGACTTGCAAATATTTTTTTCTCATTCTATAGGCTCTTTCCCCCTTTTTCTTAGTGTTTTCTGATGCATAAAAGTTCTTAATGTTGATAGTGTTCAATCTATCTTTCTTTGGTTTCTTGTGCTGTTGTTGTCATACCTAAGAACTGTTGCCTAATCCAAGATCACACAGATTTACAAGATATATTTCCTTCTAAAAGTTTTATATTTTTAGCTCTTACATTTAGTCTTTCTTGTATGTGGTGTAAGGTATGGGTCCAAATTTATTCTTTTGCATGTAGATACCCAGTTTTGCTGGCACCATACAGAGGAAACAATTCTTTTCCCAAATGAATGTTCTTGGTAACCTTTTTGAAAATCAATTAATCATAAATGTATGTGCTTATATCCAGACTTTTAATTCTGTTCCACTGATCTGCATGTCTATCCTTATGCCAGTATCATACTTTCTTCATTATTATAGCTTTGTAGTAAATTTTGAAATTGAGAAGTGTGAGTCTTCCACTTGTTCTTTCTCAAGACTGTTTTGGCTATTCTGAGTCCCTTGTGTTTTCATAAGAATTTTAGGACCAGCATGTCCATTTTGGCAAAATGGCACTTGGAATTTTGATAAGAATTGCATTGAATTTGCAGATCAATTTGGGAAGTACTGCTATCTTAATATTAAGTCTTCCAATCTATGAATACCTTTCCATTTATTTAGGTCTTCTTTAATTTCTTCCAACAATATTTTGTAGTTTTCAGTGTATAAATCTTATACTATTTTGGTTAAATTCATTCCCTTTTTTTGATGCTCTTGTAAATTGAATGGTTTTCTTATCTCACTTTCAGATTGTTCTTGGCTAGCATATAGAAATACAACTGATATTTGCATAGCGGTCCTGTAACCTTGCTGTTTTCATTTATTAGTTCTAATAGGTGGGTGTGTTTTTTGTGCGGTTCTTTAGGATTTTCACTATAAGATCGTGTCATCTGTTAATAGAGGTACTTTTACTCCTTTTCCAAGCTGGATGCCTTTTATTTCATTATATACATATACATATATACACACACATATAT
>NW_006374315.1:0-1068 GCF_000327345.1 Myotis davidii | reverse complement strand
TAATGTACAGCATGGTTACTATGGTTAATAATAGTACTGTATTGCATATTTGAGAGTTGCTAAGAGAGTTATCATTAAAAGATAACCTTAAAAGGTATCATCACAAGAAAACATTTTGCAAGTATTCGTGTCAACTAGAATGTCTTGCGACATATATGAACATCGAATTATTTTGTTGTATACCGGAAACAAATAATGTTATATGTCAATTTTACCTCAATAAAAAATTAGTGACAAACTAATCTTAACAAACATAGCAATATCATACATTGTACCAGTTCATCTATCTATCCATCCATTCATATCCTACCCCCAGATGATGGAAAGACTTTATCTAAACTTAGTTAAAAACTATTTAGCAAACAAAAGACAAAGCAGTACTTTCAATAAACTAGAAAGAAAAAGATTCACTCACATCTTAATAAAGAATAAGTCAAATCAATAACCTACATGACACCAATTAAACATTAGAAGCAGCTGATTATAATATTCATAAATGTTTATATTTTCAAGATTTCCTAGGTGATCAAATAATATTTTAAAATTAGAAAAAGATTTTCTTTGTTTTGTACTGAATATGTTTTTATTTTTGTAATATTTCTCCTGATTTAAATTGATGGATAAATAACACTTATGGGGGATTCAGGTGTATATGCACAATATGATAAAAAATGCTTTGAAGATTTTCAGAACATGCTTTCATAATGTTTTGCTAGTAAGGATAAAAATCATTTTCCAATTGTTATGATAATATCCTGTGTATTCTTCCCCCGGCGTCTTTCCCCAGCTGTCTCTCTTACCACTTAGGAATAATTTTCACAAGGTTGCCCATTCTAAGTGTGCCAATAAATGTAATTGTATTTATTTCAGAAGGCATAGTTAAGTTTATGGAAGCAAAAACAACACTATTTTTATTTATACCCATGGTAAATTGCAATGGTGAGTTTACTGTAGCAGTGCATAATGTGATGGCTGACGTATTTAACAGGATTATGAGTCTGAGTGGATGTAAACCCTGGGGAATTCCTCAAGAACCCTTTCCCCGACAGTGTTGCTGACTGTAGTTGA
>NW_006374314.1:0-1068 GCF_000327345.1 Myotis davidii | reverse complement strand
GTTCTGTTCTTTGTTTTTAAGTGCTGAGCACTCCTGTGTGTGAATTAGTGTAAACCATTGATAGTTTCTGAGCTGAAAGTATGTATCTCAGAGTTTAATTGCCATGTATGAGTTCTTGTTACACCATATTTTCACCAACACTTGGGATTATCAGCCTTTCAAATGTTGACCTGTTTTATAGATGTAGGATATCACCAAGTGATTTAATTTACCTATTTCAGTTTACCATTGAGGTTTAAGATCTTCCATTTTTCTTTCATGTTTCTCCTGAGAACTGATTGTGGGGGGCTCTTGCTATGCTTTATTGAGTCATTTGACTATATGATTTTTTAATCTTTTTTTTTACATTCTAGATAATTGTTTTATAGATTGCAATGTTCTCTTTAAATAAACATTTATTTTTATTAAAAGTAGTCAAATTTTACCAAATCTTGCTTTCTGGTTTATGCAATTTATGCCTAATTTATGAAATTTTCAAACCTCAAGTTCTAAAAGATAGTCTGTTACATTGTTTCTGAAAGTTATATATATATATATATATATATAACTTTCAGAAACAATGTAACAGACTATCTTTTAGAACTTGAGGTTTGAAAATTTCATAAATTAGGCATAAATTGCATAAACCAGAAAGCAAGATTTGGTAAAATTTGACTACTTTTAATAAAAATAAATGTTTATTTAAAGAGAACATTGCAATCTATAAAACAATTATCTAGAATGTAAAAAAAAAGATTAAAAAATCATATAGTCAAATGACTCAATAAAGCATAGCAAGAGCCCCCCACAATCAGTTCTCAGGAGAAACATGAAAGAAAAATGGAAGATCTTAAACCTCAATGGTAAACTGAAATAGGTAAATTAAATCACTTGGTGATATCCTACATCTATAAAACAGGTCAACATTTGAAAGGCTGATAATCCCAAGTGTTGGTGAAAATATGGTGTAACAAGAACTCATACATGGCAATTAAACTCTGAGATACATACTTTCAGCTCAGAAACTATCAATGGTTTACACTAATTCACACACAGGAGTGCTCAGCACTTAAAAACAAAGAACAGAAC
>NW_006374313.1:0-1068 GCF_000327345.1 Myotis davidii | reverse complement strand
CCACTGAGCCAAACCGGTTAGGGCACATTATTCATTTTATCCATGAGAAGAAACATTTGTTTTCCAGTTACTGGATTCAAACTACTGGGGCTCTGGGACTTGATGTGGGTTGGGTTTCTGGAAACGAGTGCTAAGATTTGAAATGGTGCAGGTCTGGCCTGAGGTTTTATGGACATGAAACAATTGGAGAAGCAAGAACAATATTCAAGGGAAAAGTCAGACCTGGGAACTCATAAAGTAGACCCAGCCTCGCAGCCAACAGGAACTAGGCAGAAAGGCAAACCCACTGCAAATGGAACAAACGGATTCATGGGGACAATTTGATGGAAGTTTGATAAGATTACCTCAGAAAGGGAAGCTGAGTGCCAGGCCCTTATAGAGTTTCCCCTGTGTTTGGTGGTGAAGTTGTTGTGGGGATCAAGTTTGTTGACACAGGAAGAAGAACTTTCTCCAATAAAACTTTCTCTAGAGGTACAGACATATGGTAGAAAGTGTTCTCTTATCCTCACAACAATGAGTAACGGGTTTGGAGTAATGGGTTTTGGTAGGCTATGATTTGAGGAGCGGGAGCATGGAGATGCCCCCTTCAGATGTCCTGTTAAGAGAGCCTTTTGTAGAGAGCATGCTGACCCACAGACTCCAGTGGCTCCTATTCAATGACTGGGCCAGTGGGTGTACTCAAATTAGACCATTCTTATGTGATGGGGGATTCCTCCAATAGGCAAGTTTGGCACAGGGACTCCTCAGCAGCCTGGCCAAAACTTGTAGAGAACTGTACTGCATTCTACCCAATCTTCCTTACCTTCCTCCTTTCATATGTATCAGACCTACATTGTGATCTGATACAAGCGCTTCCTACTTATTCCTTCTTCCTTTTCACTTTATCCTTCTCAAGCATTTCCCCAACTAATCTGTTGCATATCTAATCACGTCTTGGCCTCTGCTTAAACAATTCTCTTTGGCACAATTGTCCAAGTGGGTTTGTTACCTTAACATCTCCTTTCCATCCTAACCCTCTTCCCCTGAACACAAACATTTACATACATATATATTTATCAAGCATTGACT
>NW_006374312.1:0-1068 GCF_000327345.1 Myotis davidii | reverse complement strand
ACACACACCACACACACACACCACACACACAACTCACGTCAGAGACACAGTGCAGGCACACACCACCACCACCCAGGCACAAAACAGGGACTCCCCAGTCATCCCCCCACAGTTTCTGGCACCTCACAGACACCTGGGCCTCGCCTGCTGGGGGACACGGGACTCCCAGGCACACGGCAGACGTGTGACCTCGGCAGCTCAGACACACCCAGACAGGGCAGGACGCGGACACCCAGACGTGTCTGGCTGGGGCACACACAGCGGGCAGTAGCGGCACCTGGGGCCCACAGCACAGACAAGCTCCCAGGTCCGAGGCCGTGACGGCGGCGGTAGGTGGGGCTACACTGTGTGCCAGACCCCCACCCATCCACTGCCCGTGGCTGGGGAACTCCAAGGCTCACATGACCCAAGGGGAGGGCTTCTGGAACAGCCCTGGAGAAACTGCCTCATCCTCGTGAATGATCCATTTCCGCCCCAGAGAATAAAGGCTCGGTGACCTGGCCAGTCCTGCCCTGTAACGCAACTGCCCCTTGGACTGTGCCAAGTGGCTGGCCAGTGCCTCCGCCAGGGTGAGTGCTGGGTCCCGGATGAGGGAGGGCAGAATGGGCCTGCGTGGCCTCCCCTCCCAGCCCTTGGCTGGATGCCACTTACCCGCTCACCCTCCCAGCCAACTTTGCCCTGAAGTCCAGGAACTAGGGCACCTGGGGGGGTTCCCGCTGGGCCACAGCAGGGCAAGGGGGGTGTCTCAAGACCCTCCTGCCCACGCCTCAGCCCAGGTCCCCAGACACCTGTCTCTCCCCTCCCAGATGGACACAAGGACGGTGCTGCTCGTCCTGCAAGCCTTGCTGGTGCTGCCCCTGGCTGATGGCACTGCCCCCATCCTGCGCTTTGTGGCTGTGGGTGACTGGGGCGGGGTCCCCAATGCCCCGTTCTACACAGCCCGGGAAACGGCCAATGCCAAGGAGATTGCCAGGACGGCGAAGATCCTAGGCACAGACTTCATCCTGTCACTGGGGGACAATTTCTACTTCACCGGCGTGCATGATGCCTACGACAAGCGGTTCCAGG
>NW_006374311.1:0-1068 GCF_000327345.1 Myotis davidii | reverse complement strand
TCTCTCTCTCTCTCTCTCCCTCCTCCCCTCCCCCCTCCATTTCACCCTCTCTAAAAATCATTGGTAAAAACATCCTTGGGTTAGATTAACAACAACAAAATAGCATATTTTGTATGTACCTGGGCTTAGGCACTCGTTCATCAGGAACTGGTGTCCAAGTGGAATCCGGAGACTTCTGTTCCTTGAATCTCCCAGTAAAAACATTGGCAATGTCAAGCATGTCATAGGCACAAACCGCAGACCCAGGGATGCTGCAACATGACATTTCACACACAGTGTTACTCATGCCCAGCTGCACAGGCAGCTTGGAAAACATACTCCAAAGAAACTTTCCTCTTACAGGCAATTGAAATGTAAAGTTCATATACTGAACACAATAAATGTAAGGGATCCCAGTGCATAAAGCGAATGTTCCTGGGAATCAAATTTTCATCAGTGGCCTTAAATAAAGGGCTAGTTAAAGCAACTCATAAAGAGGAAAAAACCTCTTCATGTCTTCTGGGACTGCTTTTGTTTAGAAAGGAAGAGTAGTCGAACTGGTGATTAAGAAGTTTCATGAATTCGCTGATGTTAATTCTTAGTCAATAACCCCCTCCCCCAGTAAAAATTTTAGAAAATATTCTACATCTCCAATATTAGTAAAAATTTAAAAAGTGCCTCCACTGTCCAAATATTGCTTCTTTGGATTTGGTACCTCAAGCTAAGGACTGCGGAAGTGAGAATGTCCGCGTGCAGAACTCGGGAATATTTTGTTAGTTGGTGTACATTCCAGTCTTTACTCCTGTTTATTTGCATAGGACTGAACAATCTAAGTCTCTAAAGCATCAACACTTTGCAAATAAAGTGCTCTATTAAGTGCTAAGTAATAATAATGGCAGTAATCTCTACCTATAATTACATTCTGGCCTAGCACTCCTGGAAGGACTTTGGGATTTTTTTTTTCCCATCAGTGGTGAGAGGCATGAATAATTCATTCATCTGGGTATACTGTTTGAACCCATGTTTGTTATTGACTATGGTTGTTCCTTGGTTTTGATCAAATAAATTGCAGGCACCAGCTGGCCAATG
>NW_006374310.1:0-1068 GCF_000327345.1 Myotis davidii | reverse complement strand
TTATATGTAGCATACTCCTTTTCTCATCCAATGTGTGGGTAGGGCCACTTAGACATGAACAAGGATATATTTACGTTGCAAAATTGAATTAGCAGTCTGAATAAACCAAACTTATGTGAAAAAGTATTAATGTTAGTGAAAGTATGCGTAGATGGTATGCAAATGTGGACACCCTTGAAATAGAGAAAGCACTTTATTGTATCTTAGGGCATTTATAACCCTGTACGTCTCATTTTGTGGCCCATGGGCTTCTTGGACTCTCTGTTGTCACTCTGTGTTGCATTTGCCATTCCCTTGCAGGTTTCCCTCTGGGCTCCACGGTGCAGTCGGAAACCAAAGGCATCTGGATGTGGTGTGTGCCCCACCCCTCCAAGCCCAACCACACCCTAGTGCTTCTGGACACTGAAGGCCTGGGTGATGTGGCAAAAGTAAGGCAGGGTCACAAACAGATCCTTTTTATTCTGGATTTTCTTCTTATCTTTTCATGATCCTTTATAATTTAACTGTGGTGATCTATTCTTGAAATGCTGAAATCTAACTATATTGAATGAGGCAGACTTTGGCCTCTTTGAAGCTCATTTCTGGGTTAAATAAAATAATGTGGTATATTAGATAAGATCTTTTATTTCTGAGCACTGAAGTAAATAGTTTTACCCTTTGTAATAAGCCTTTATTGAGAAACTGAATTCAAGGGTCTTGAGCTGAGTTATGCATTGTTTATACTACAACTAATTGCTGGCTTCTGCAATAATTTGTCAACCAAAAATTTTTGGCTGTCTTCAAGGCTCTTCATTATTCTTCACAGGAGTTTGCTTTTGAGCTTTATCTTCTCTACCTACCTTCTGCTCTGTGCCACTCAGAACAATAACTATACTTATTGCACTCTAACTCTCATTTTGCTTCTGCAGATCTTTCTACTTGCACGCTTCTTTCATTTCTTCAAGTTAAGATTTTATAAATCCTTTAACATCCAGCACAAAATTTTAGGGATGTTTCATATTATAAACCCACTCTTTCTCTAACTCCAGTATATTTTGTTCCTTTTTGACTGATCCATCATTTAAAAAA
>NW_006374309.1:0-1068 GCF_000327345.1 Myotis davidii | reverse complement strand
CCCGCTGACATACTTTTATTTGCTGACAGCTCATTCTTTGCAGGTTGAGCAAAGAGACAGACACTCCTAAAACGTATGTAAATAACTTCCCCCACCCCATGGCAAACTATGGTACCCCACAGTAAGAATAGATTAAAAGTATTCCCAGGAAATATATTCTACTTAATATATGAACACTTCAAAAAATAAAATAAGTCAAGAAAAGAGCTATCCTTGCATTTTCACGGATCAAAATGTTGATTCAAGTAGTATTTGCAGAAACATGGCTGAGTGTCTACAACCTAAATGGTGCCACATTTAGCATGCTCTCCTCAGATCCGAAGAAAGGGGGTTGTCATATGAGTAAAATTGTTTAGGTGACCTGGTTTTGTCTGTTTCTTTATTGAATTGTAAGTCAATAAAGCAAAATGAATCACGAGTTTCAAATCATTGTAAATATTTCCATTTAGTACGGAATGCTTATATTTCTGAAAAATTTATTTGAACAATGGAAAACAAATTATAGATGAAAGAAATTGGATTAATGTATTTTCTACTTATTTTCTAATATTTAAATGATTCTATGATGCCTGGTTATGTGACTAAAATTTGCAAATGTTTTATGTTTTTTATCTCAATTTAGATAAAAGATTAGAAATGTCAGTAATATTGTAGTATTTTCTGCAAGTTGACATCCGAGAGGAACTCCGGACAGTTGATTTTTCCTTGGTCCAGGCTGAATTCCAAAATGCCATGAAGAGAGTGTGACAAAGGTGAAAAGATTTTGCAGATGTAATTAAGTTCTCAAATTAATTAATTTTGAGTTAATCAAAAGGCAGATTAACATAGGTGGCCATGACTAAATCAGAGAAAAGCTTTGAGAAATGATCGCGACGGCCTTGAAGAAATAAGCTGCCAGGTTATGAAAGGGCCTGCAGGCAGCCTCTAGGAGACGAGGGGGTCCCCAGCTGACAAGAACAGCTAGAGGAGGACCTCAATCCTACATCTGCAAGGAACTGAATTCTGCCAACAGCCACCTGAGCTTGGAAGAAGACCCCTAGTTCCCAAAAGCAATTCATCTATGAGACC
>NW_006374308.1:0-1068 GCF_000327345.1 Myotis davidii | reverse complement strand
TGGTTGCCGTCTGCACGCACCCCAACACGGGGTGGGGATCGAACCCACAACCCAGGCCCGTGCCCTTTAGCGGGAATCGAACCCGGGACCCTTCAGTGCTGAGGCCGGGGCTCTATTTACCAATGTCAGTCACTGGAAACCAAATCAGTTTTTGCATCTTAGAGCGTTTCAGGGAAAATATAGAATTTCTGTTACCTGAGCTGCGTTGAGCCCACGGCGTAAGCAGTGTCCCCGGTGCGGCTGGCGTTTCGCGTGTCGCGGGGGGAGGCGGCAGGAGCTGTGAGAGCCAGTTCCGTTTTCCAAACCCGGAGGGCAGACCTCGCACAGCAGACAGAAAAGTTAAAAACACGCATTAAACACAAGAAGCCTGCGGGGCCATCTCTCCGCTGCCCTGCAGCTCCATTCAGCCGTGTTCGAGCCGTGTTGGCGGGTGATTACGGGGACAGGGCGCGGCCCGGTCTCATACGATGTAAACGTGACCGCTCACAGCGACGTCACCTTAGATGGTCCAGAGTTACGTGTGACACAGCTGAAGGGACGTGTTCTGCGCTGTTCACTTTCCCATCACTGGCTCCGATTCCCGGAAACTGAGCAGTTTAAGCCCCACTGATCCTCAGGGTCCCGGGGCTGGGTTCTGGCCTGGTCTTGAGTGCTGGTCTGGCCTTGGCTGTGGTCCGACCCTGGGCTCTGGTCCGACCCTGGGCTCTGGCCCGGCCCTGGCTCTGGTCCGGTGCTGGCTCTGGTCTGGTGCTGGCTCTGGTCCGTGCTCAGGGCACCCCGAGACTCAGGTGGAGGCGGGGGCCGGGCTGGCACCTGTGGGCTTTGGGGGAGGGTTCCTTCCGGCTCAGGCTGCTGGAAGGCGAATTCCTCCGGGTGGGACCGGGTGTCGGTGTGGACTGTTGGCCCAGGGTCCCTCCCTGCCCCCGAGGCCGCCCTCTGCCCTCCTGCGGCCGCTCCATCACCAGCGACGCCCGATCCAGCCCTTCCCACAGGACGCTCCGGCCACAGCCAGGGAGGGTGCCCTGCTGTTTTGTTTTGTTTAGATATTTTCCCATTGATTTTTAGAGA
>NW_006374307.1:0-1068 GCF_000327345.1 Myotis davidii | reverse complement strand
GGCCGACGCTTTATCCACTGAGCCAAACCAGCTCAGGCTCCATAGAATAACTTTTGTTTAATTATTAAGCTTTGTTATTTTGGAGGACCAGAGGTTGGATAAACAAAACAAACAAACATACAAATACTATAATACCTAGGGCTCAGGTTTATACCTAGTTCAGTTTATAACCCTAGTAACAACCAAAATATTGGTACAGTACTGGATTTTGTATATTAGCAATAGCTATAGTGTCCAGACAATTTCATATTTTTCTTTCTTTTGCAGCTCATATTGAAATTTAAAGCTACTTTTTCTTTTCAATGAATTGAAAGTCTTCTAATTATTACGTTCTTATAGTGAATATATATGTTCAAGGGGAATCACCTTTTGCATATATTTATCTCACACATTATGATTGATAGGAAATGGCTTTCACTGGGATGGGGAGAGGAGAGGAAAAGAGGGGTTGGGATGTGGTTAAAGGAGAAAATGGACTTTTGAATGGTGTCGATAGTGTGGTAGGCCATCATGGGTCTATCACATGTTATCTAACTGAACCCATTCAGCAATCCTCTTGTATGTGAGACTCATACATACAACTCTATTGTAGGGGAGAAGATTGAGGCTTCAGAAATTAAGGAATTGCTGAATGAATGGCACACAGCTTATAAAATTGGTCTTTAAACTCAACTTTGACTTTGAATTCTATTAGGCCTTCTCTCCGCCCCAACTAGATTAACTACATTACCTTTTACAAAACCTGATATCATCTAAAGTTTTTTAGATGCCTTAGTGTTCACCCAGGAGCTGACATTACCGTTACCAGATAAATTAGAAATATTTACCTATACTCTTTGAAGAGCTAGAATAACCTTCAAAGATGGAAGCATCACCCATATTTAGTTGCCCTCTCATTAATTAGTACTAGTTAGTGATCTGGACTTTGTATGCCGCAGAATGTTGAATGATCAGAAGTCACAGAAAATAGACCGTTAACAACTTAAACATCACTGAGACAATTGCTAAGAGGATAAATAGCCAGATAATAAAATTAACCTATGTAATTTAAAAAAATACATATATTTT
>NW_006374306.1:0-1068 GCF_000327345.1 Myotis davidii | reverse complement strand
TCATAGCACTCACATTTCTTTATATTTTTCAGTCTGAATCTTTGGGTTTAAAAATCAGGGAATAGTTTCATTCACATCTCGGATCCTACTATACGTTTAAATTCCTGGTAGTAATATTTTAATTCCTAAGAATTTTTTCTCATGCTAGGGTTTCTTTAAAATGTTTTCATAAAAATCTATTTTTATTTTATAGCTACAAAGTCTTTGATACTTTGGGCACATGGATAACCGCGTAACTTGCATATTTTACTTGAGCACATTTTAGAATATTTAGCAGGCGAGGCAACTCAAATCAGAATATGAAGGCCTTTACTCTGGCGTGTTCAGTGATTATAAAGTCACTCTAGAATCCTAGCAATTTCTAGGTAGACTTGTTTCTTTGTTTTAGAGGATGGTCCTTCAATTTTCTTCGTAGGGTGCACATTTCAAACTCACAGTCATGCAACATTGTGGGGCCTCGGGTTAGACTGGCACACCGTGAATGTTGAGAACAATAACATTTTCTTTTACCTTGCTGGGTGGTGCCCCTTCTGCGTACCTGCTGACTCTGTTCAGAAATTCTTCGTGAAGTCCCCAGTAAAATAGCCCTGGATATTGCTTTTTAAACTAATTCTCTGTTTATTCTGGCTCATGTTATTCCTGCTTTGTTTCATCTGTCACCACACACATCTGTTTTGTGTCTTTCAAAATTGTATTAATAACATTAGTCCACTATTGGCCTTCACCCCTATTTTCTTGGTATGGTGGGTTTATTCACATGTACACACCTTTATTTTAATTTCAGTGGTGTTTTGTAAGAGCCAGGGGGCGTATGAATGTTCTTAGGTCACCCCCTTGAAGCAGGAGGTACTTAGATCCAAGACAAATGTCAAATGGTATTTTAATAAACAAAATCCTGAATAGTAAAGAAAAATCTAGAAGAGCAGCAATGCAATGGAGTGGACTACACTGCCTGGAAGAGGCAGGTTTTTAATAAAGTTGGCCAAAAAGTTAAGATCAGGGGCTGGTCAAAGCCACAACCACCACAACAAAAAGGAAGCCAGCCGAAACCGGTTTGGCTCAGTGGAT
>NW_006374305.1:0-1068 GCF_000327345.1 Myotis davidii | reverse complement strand
CCCTTCTCATCCTCCTGTCTCTCCTCCTCTCTTTCCTCCTTCTTTTCCTTTCCTTCCTCCTCCTTTCCCTTCCTCCTCTTCTTCCCCAAGGTTAACAATAAACGAATATAATAGAAATACTCTCTTTTTACTTCTTCATAATTTGAACATTCCCCCAGTAGATGGCTTTGTTTTATTTAAATGAACTCTCTAGCCTCTTTTGCATCTTTCATGTGTTTCTTTATACACAAAATTAGAGGGTTGAAGGACTCTTGCAAAATCCCTTCCAGTACCAACATTATAAAATTATACAAAGTAAATGAAGCCAAGTACAAGTAACAAGTATGCTAAACCCAACACAAGGCACCTGTGTGGTTCAAGAAGAATCTCCAGTTCTCAGTGGGCAGACCCCCTCCACTCCTCCCTCCTCTTTTCTTTCCCTTTCAGAGCCTCTTATATTCTCTCATTTGAATCTATCAGTTGCTCTTTTTCCCCTAACAGCTTTTATTTTGTACTAGGCTTTTTTGGACCTTGCATTTGAGTTCCTACAGCCTCGACAGTCCTCTCTTGCCTGCCCTCCTGCCACCAGATGCCTCTTAAAACTATCTGGCAGGCTTTGTACCTCAGTGCAGGTTGAATTGCCCAGAATGCTCCTGGGGTGTTAATGAACGTCAAAGGTGATCACAACAGAATGAAACACTTGAATCAAAGAAGATAAGGCTAATGGTGGGTATTTTGAATTATGATTGATCCAGTTTGGAGTTTTTGTGTGTGTTTTTTTTCTGTGAAAAAGGCAATTTTTAAACCCCTCTCCACTCATCGAAAGTGGTTTATTTGAGGACCCTAGGGAATTGTGGCTCAAAATTCAGCTCCCCAACCATTGTAACTTAACTTCATGGGTTGCTTGTTAAAACTGTAGCTTCCTAGGCCCCACCACACCCAGTAAATCGGAATTACTGGGAGCTGGCAGGCAACCTGAATTTAAAATATACTCCCTGGTGATTATTTTTAAAAAATTTTACATCTTTCCAAAATTACAGCTGACTTCCAATGTCATATTAGACATTACATAAGTAATGAAGTGACCCC
>NW_006374304.1:0-1068 GCF_000327345.1 Myotis davidii | reverse complement strand
CCACTGAGCCAAACCGGTTTCAGCCAATAAAAAGTCTTAATACTTATAGTAATATGGTCAGGTTTGAAGTTTAGAATGATTGCTTGGATAATAGTGTAGAAGGAAACTTTTTTTTAGGATGTGTGTTTGTGAAGTTGGAGCAAATAGAATGATGGAAAGGCTATTGCAAAGATTCAAAGGGAAGATTATAAAAGCTTGGACTAAGTGAGAAAGAGACTATTATATGGATATTAAAAAAATAAACTTAACAGGACCTGGGAGAAAAGTAAAGGATGCAAGAAATGAAAGGAAGAATCTGGAATGAATAAATGGCACCACTATGGGGAATCTAAGGGGAAGAGCATTAACTGGTTCAGTTTTCCAACTGTTGAGTTCATAGTGATGCTAATTGTCATATTTATGTGGACGTTTTTATCAGTCAGTTGGATAACAATTAGATGCTGCTAATGGTCATATTTATGTGGATGTTTTTATCAGTCAGTTGGATAACAATATCTGTACTCAGTGGGAAGATCCAGGCAAGATAAAGATTCCTTAATTTTAGCTTTACATATGGTAGTTAAAATCACAAAAGTGTGCAGGATCACTTACAAAGAAGAATGGACAAGAGAACAAGACATGAGGACTTAAACGGTCCAACATTTGGAAGTAGGAAGAGCAAGGGGACCCAGTGGGGACAACTAACACAGTGGTGACTTGGACCTAAGGGAAGAAAATATCAGAAAGGAATGGTCAGCGATGTCCCATGCAACAGAAAGCAAAATAAGGTAAAGACTTACGTGGCCAATCTGGTGTTTGAAAGCTGGGATGTTATAGTTTGGGTAGTGTGTTAATCGGAAGAAGGGAGTAGCTAACCTGTAGGTTAGTGTCTCAGCATTTTTCTGCATTAGGGGAGGACTGGATGATACAGGATTGGGAAGATTTTTAGATATGAAAGAGGGTAAAATGGGGATACAGGTTTGTTTTTAGATGGAATAAAGGGACAAGAGATTTTTTTAAAAAGGGTTCATGTCTGAATGTCTCTCCTTCCTCAAGAAAATAGGAGAATCATTTACTAAGTATACTAGT
>NW_006374303.1:0-1067 GCF_000327345.1 Myotis davidii | reverse complement strand
GCTTTCCTCCTGTTTATTTTGGATTTGGGGACAATAATATATACTTATCCATTTTGTAAGATGATTGTGGTGAAAATAAAATATGAAATAGTTAAGTGGGTGTGTGTTGTTGTTTTTCAATTTTAAGTATTTTTTTGTTCAGGAAATAATCCTCAATAACAATTCTAAAGAAAATTACTTTTAAATGGTTGAAATTTTGTTACTACCAAGCTTCAAGATGCTGAGTGACTACTTAAAAAATTAGGCAGTTCTGAATTTTTTCCACTTTGGGATCAGGGAGGCCAGTGTCACCTAATGTGACCCTAAGCAAGTAACCTAGCATAACCTGAAGGGCGAGTCAGGCAGCAGCTAGGATTTTGACCCTATCACTTACACATACCATCATCTCAACCACTCTGACCATCAGTCTCCTCATCAGTAAAATATGAATAATAGTCATAACATGTACTGAATGCTTTCTGTGGGCTGTGTACTACTTCAAGCACGTTGCAAATATTAAGTCATTTAATCCTGACAGCTCCATGAGAGGACTATTAATATCTCCATTTTATGAATGAGGAAACTGAAGCACGGAGAGGTTAAGACATTTGTCTAAGGCTGCCCAGCTAGTACGCGGTGGAGCCCAGGCTGAATCCCAAGCAATGTGACTCCAGAATGCTGGACTGGATGGCCCCTTCCTGTGGGGTTCTTGAAGGATTAAATGAAATAGGGCACATAAAGCACTCGGCGTGTGGCCTGGGGCACAGCTCTCAAAGGTATCCCATTATCTTAAGGTATAAATGTGATGATGTCTCTACGCCTACAGCCCAGTTCCTGGCACAAAGGAGTACTCTAGAAATCGATTCCCTTCCCCACTGTCATTCTGTGAAAACAGAGAATATGTTCCACAGTGCAGGCAGACATGTAAAAATGCTCATCTGTGCATGTTATTTTATCCTTTGGATGAGAGGTGGGTACGGGGAATTCCTAAGAATCTGTTGAACACACCTTTGCTACAGGCAAGTTTGTGTCTCTACTCTCATTTACTTTTTCTCTTATACTCCTTTTTTTATTGCCTCTAAGTTCTT
>NW_006374302.1:0-1067 GCF_000327345.1 Myotis davidii | reverse complement strand
GTCAGCGCACATCATAGCGAACGATCGAACTCCCGGTCGAACTCCCAAAGGGACACTTTGTATATAACCTTTTATATAGATAGATTGCCATATTGACTTTTTCATTCATAGGGAAAACCTTTTGTTCTTCAGAGTACTAACTTGGATACTTTCAGATTTCTACTTCAGCCCCAATTAGTTTTGACAAACTGACTCAATTCGGCTACGTATGCTTTTCTGACCTTGGCAGCAAGAAACATCTCGACCTCTGTGACATACAATGTGTAGGTTCATGTGTACCCCACTAGTTGTTTCTTTATAAACTATTATGAATATAAATGTACATACCATTATATAAGGTACTCTCATTTTTTTTTCAAATATTGAGTTAAAGAAAGGCCTTTGTACCCTGAGACATGGTAAACACATACACACAATGACTAACTACCTGAAATACTCCTGACTCAGATTTGAAAAAGTGTTAGCTACATTATATTTGCTTACAGAACTGTTCCTGATGGTACCACACATCTGCTTGGTTTTCTTCACTGCAAGAACACATGCATTAATGTTTTTTAGAAAATAGTGAATTATTTATAGAACACTGAAATTCAACAGAATGTTAGGTATCAGGGCAAAGAATATTCAAAGCTTTAAAAAGGAGAGCAATGTTAACAGGAAATAAAGAAATCAAATGGCCTCGTGAACAGTAATATTAATTTAAAATGTCAATTGCTTTAAAATATTTAAACCAAAAGAGATTCATATTTCCTTTTATAACTGCTGTTTTATAATCATTGACTCCAATATATGAGATAAAACCATATAGGTGACAAAAACAGGTTTGGAAAGAAATTCAATGGTTTATCTACATCAACTAATTATCCACCCTTGTACCTCCTTTCCCAGTTCTTTGTCCAGTATTCTAGTTAAAGATTTTGTTGATGGGGAGCCCATTCTCTGGGAAAATAGTACAATAGCTGGAGAAACAAATGGAATTTGTTTCAAAGGAGACCTAGGTTCAAATCCTGGCTTTGTCACTTACTTAAAAGGATCCTAGGGCAAGTTACAGAACCTCATTAAGCCTC
>NW_006374301.1:0-1067 GCF_000327345.1 Myotis davidii | reverse complement strand
TGGAATCTAATTAACAAAATAAACTGATGAACATCAACTGGTATTTTTCTAAACCCTGAAAAGGGCAAAGGCCCAAAGATTTCAATCTCACTGCATAATGAAGGAAATAAGGAAATAGAAGTGATTTCTAAATCCTGGATATTATGATCCCATGGCTTTTAAATAAAGATATAGTCTAACAAAGTGCTACTTAGAATCCCCTACATCCTGGTGCCACTCAAAGTGGTCCATGGGCCAGGAGCATCAGTGTCACCTGGGAACTTGTAAGAAATTCGTAATCTTTGGCTCTGCGTGATCCCCCAACTCACATTTAGGGAACAGAAAATCATTTTTCCAAATGATAGCGTCTCATCAGGAAGTAAGAGCAGGGTTTTCTAGAATTGTTTTACCTCTTAACATACTGTTTCTTATATACACACAATTAATGTATCCCTTAAAGAGAGTAGTCAGTCTCTATATCTTTATCACCTTCCTACTTAGCGGCCTGAAGCTGCCCTAAGATAAATGCCTAAGAGTAGAAGTTAATCATCTCTCTCATCTCTGCAGGGCTGGAGCTGAGCGACCAGTAGCTGATGAAACTGCCATTCACATCCAATGAGCTCGAGTCTACTTCATTCCGTGTCACTGTTGAGTGACAATTTTGAGGACCTGGTGATAAAACAAGTAAATATATAGAGTCAGCAGTACGGGTCTTAGAAATGAAATGCTATCCAGTGTAACAGAAAATATGAATCTCTAAAATGAACTCCTGTGTCTGCATTTTTGATCGCCAATCACATATCAGAACCTGAGCTGTAAATAGCGAGTTTGATGAACAGCAGCCTGTCAGCAGGTCGACGTGAAGTAACCATCGAAGCACATTTCCATATATTTTAAATACACTTTGAACGAGATGCGACAGCAGCATAAACAAAGAAACTCTGATCTCCCTGTCCCAGGGTCTCTCCGCCTCTGCTCTGACGAAGTGATTCTTTGATGCGTGAGGACACACGTGTGTTGCAGCGTGTTCAGCAGCATCCCCGGCCTTTCCCCACTAGACACCTGTGGCACCTCCCCTCCCAGAGGCG
>NW_006374300.1:0-1067 GCF_000327345.1 Myotis davidii | reverse complement strand
TGTATTATTTTCCACACAAACAACTGTAAATCTGCTTTTGCCCCACACTGTACTGTTTGATTCCACTTATATGAGGTACCTACAGCAGTGAAATTCAGAGACCAAAGGTAGAAAGGTAGTCACTAGGGTGTAGAGGGAGAAGGAATGAATTAGTGTTTAATGAGTACCGAGTTTCAGTTTTATGAGATGAAAAGAGTTCTGAAGATGGTGGTAATGATGTAAATGCACTCAGTACCAGTGAACTGTACATTTATCAATGGTTATGATAGTGAATTTTATGTGTATTTAGCACAATTAAAAACACTTTGTCCCACCCTAAGTCCAATAACATCTCTTTGGGAGATGCTGCTAGAAAGTCTAAAAATAGTGAGAAATAAATGCATTTGGTTATAAGTTCATCCATACTAGTGAGACCTAAGATGACTAGTGTATTAGTCATACTTGTCTAGGTTTCTCTTTGGACAAGTTCCCAAGTTAAGGAGGCCCCGAAGATCAGGTTAAAGAGCACCTCAAGGAGCCAAAACCACAGTGCTGGGATCAGGAGTCACACTATTACACTGGCAGCTCTAGTTTCATGAAGTTGTCATTTACTTATAGTAATTAATTTATAAGTTACTCCTACTAAGCCTTAAAATCACATGAGAGACAGCAACTTGGGCTTTCCAGCTTCAAAAGATACTTTCAGATTTCAATGGGAAACTTACCTTGTAGATACAGGACTTAGCATTCAGGAAGAAGAGCTCAATGGTGGCATTATCCTTTAGGTATGAAATGCTTTCTATGTAGAACCTGGAAGAGAAAAACCACAGATGAATCACTGAAGCACCAACCAAGCAGATAATATACTATTCTCCCAGCTACAGGATTTGACATGAGGACCAGTGCTCCCAGCCCTAAATGAACACAAGAAAAAGGAGTGATCGGTTATTTTCATATGATTCCATTTATAGGACCATCAGGCCTGATAGCCCTTATTGTGGCAAAGAACTGGGCCTGGTATCAGCTTCTCAGAGTGGACTTACACTCAACCATCTACTTTCTTTTTCCTTACCTGCTTTCCTTTTTTT
>NW_006374299.1:0-1067 GCF_000327345.1 Myotis davidii | reverse complement strand
AAAGAAAATGTTTCCTTGACTTTTCAGCTTCTGAGGATTATCTCCATAGACTCCTTCTTCAGAGCACATTACTCCAATCTCTGTTGCTGTCATTATATCAGTTTCTCTAACTCTCACTTGTATCCCTCTTACAGGGGCCATTGTAATTGCATTTGGCCCACTCACATAACCCAAGATAATCTTCATTTTAAGATCTTTATTTTGAATGTATTTTCAAAGTCCCCTTGCCATATAAAATAACATTCATTCATACATGCCTGGAATTAGGATGTGAATATATTTGGGGGGTTATTATTCAGTTGAACGTCAACCTCATAATAACATCTCGTATAGAAACCATAGATGTGAATGAGGTTGAATAACAAATCGCCATGCTTAATTCATTATGTATACACTTGCCTTTTTTGTGCTTATTTTTCCAAATAAAGCCATTTGGAGTCAAAACATTTACATATGGCCGCTATTGTCTATGACTTTTTGGTGGCAGATTACAAGGTATGCAAAGCTGCTGAGTTCACAAAGGAATGATATCATGAAAACGTGACGAATTAATTTAAATGCTGAGGCACAGGGGTGGTCAGATTGGATGTCTCCCCTCCAATTTTCTTTCTTCCCTTCCCCAACCACCCACAAATAGACATATTTCCTAAGCAAAAACACAATTTTTGTTCTGCAAATGTGGGTTCAAGTCATGCCCACTAAAATTTCCCATAAGTAAAAAGTGGGTATTGCTATACAAGTGTGATTGTAAGACATGTCTTCAAGTGTTCCTTTCAACCGGTTTACCCCCTCTAAGCACTCCTCAACTGAACTTGTTCACATTTTGTGCCTTATATTTGCTGATAATATAGAATCCTAAGGAGCCAACAAATCACTTGAAGTGAAAATTGCACACAAAATTTTGGGGTCACAACTACATGGTTCCCTTTTTACTAGGGTCTTGGCCCCTCAAGTCCTGACTTCTTTGGCATCCCTGAAGTTTTATTTTTATTTTTCAAATCCAGTGTTACACCTACAAGTTCTAAGCCACTGTTTTCTGTTTGGATTCCACGTTTCGAATGGTGAAT
>NW_006374298.1:0-1067 GCF_000327345.1 Myotis davidii | reverse complement strand
CATTTCTTTTTTTAAAAAAATATTTTTATTGATCTTTTGAGAGAGAGGAAGGAATAAAGAGAGAGAGAGAAAAACATCAATGTGAAGAGTAAAACATAATTGGCTGCTTCCCCCATATCCTCAACTCTGGATCTTGTCCTGATTGGGCATCGAACCGGCACACTGAGCCACACTGGCCAGGGCAACCAGGCCATTTCTGATTGCTTAATTTTCCAGTAGTTCATAACTCAACTATGTCTAACATTTTGATTATATATGATCTCATGTTTCAGAATTTTTCTATCCACTCCAATTACTTTAGCCCAGCTGAGTGAGGAGGCTTCGGAATAGTAATCCCAGTCATTCCCCCACATTTGTCAACCTACTGAAGCTGGGGTGCAGCAGGCAGGGACCTACGCTACTAGACTACACCTGCTCCATTGTCAGTATAAAGGTTCTTCCCTTGGCTTTGAATGATGGGAATGGCTCATGGGATACTAGTAACAAAGATCAAGAAACCGAATGTGTCACCTGTGGCTAGAAATAATAGACAGTTGTGTATTGCTGGACTCTATGGAGTTTAGTAATGCCATTAATGCCATTGGAGCATTTCTGACTTCCCAACGTATGTTAAGGTTTTAGTTTTTCTCTCTTTCATTTTTCAATATCAATGCTTCAGGTCATGTGATATTTTTATAGTAGTTACTGATAACTTTTTGTCTCACATCTTGACCCATTTACTGTTGTCACTGTTTTGGATTTTAGAGTATTAGAGGTGTATAGTGATATCTCATTGTTTTAATTTCAATTATCCTCTGATGACATGTAATATTGAACTTTTTTCATATGCTTATTTTCATTTATATATCTTCTTTGATGAGGTATCTGTAGAGGTGTTTTGCTTCTTTTTTCATAGAGTTGTTCATTTTCTTATTGTTGAATTTTAAGAGTTCCTTTTTATTTGGGATACCAGTCATTTATCAGACATGTCTTTTGCAATTCTTTTCTCCCAGTGTGTGGCCTGTCTTTTGATTCTCTTAGCAACGACCTCCACCGAGCAGAAGTTTTTAATTTTAATGAAGTCCAGC
>NW_006374297.1:0-1067 GCF_000327345.1 Myotis davidii | reverse complement strand
ACCAAGGAACATGCCCTTGACCAGGATCAAACCCACGATCCTTTGGTGTGCAAGCTAACACTCTAACCACTGAGATACACCAGCCGGGGCACAGATACAAGATACTTTATCTCAGAATGTTGAGTGCATTGCCCCATTGTCTTTGAGTATCCTGTATTGCCATTGAAAATCTGATTGTCAGTCAAATTAATGAGCCTTAGTACATTATGAGGCCTGGCTTTTCATTCTGGAAGCTTTTAGAATCTTTTCTTTGTACTCAGTGTTTTGATATTTTAAGACCATGTGCCTGAGAGAGTGAGGCAGAGACTGCTATTGGGCCATCAAAAATCATGTCTTCCTTCCATGGTGCAGAGTGGTTTCAGGGAAGCCTGTGCCCAGCCCTGTGCGGCATCTCCCAGCACCTCTGCATTTTGGAAGAACCTGGGACTAGTTCTCGCCAAGGGAAAGAATGTGAGTGCAATTGATGTGCTGGCTCACATGGTGGTGGGATCAAGGGAAGGGACTGAGGGTGGGAGTGAGAAACAGGGATACGCCTAGTGCTTGGCTGACCAGTATCAGAGAAGGTCTACGTTCCTATTTCCACTCTAGCTCCAGTTTCAAGCCCACACCTCCCTCCTGCCTCTGCTCGGTCCTTGCTGACAGAGTCTGACCTCTCTGGGAGAACTGACTCATGTCTTGCTCACACATCTCTTTCTCAAGGCTCTCAGGTTGCTATTCTCTCTACTCTGATAAGTTGCCTCTCATTCAATCATTGTGTATTTTCCAAAAAGTTATCAGAGTCCTTTTCTGCTGTTCTCTTTATCTTTATGAATTATATCAGTTTCCCTCCCTTAACTGTTATTTTAGTGGGTTTGGGGAGTGTATTAGTTTCCTAGGGATGCTATGACAAATTACCACAAAATTGGTGGCTTTAAACAACAGAAATTTATAGTTTTACATTTCTGGAGGCCAGAAGTCTAAAATCAGTGTTACTGGGCTGAAACCAAAGTGTTGGAAGAGCCATGTACCCTAATCAGGCTTTAGGGATGTGTCTGTTCAGCTTCTGGTGGCTGCCAGCATTCCTTGGC
>NW_006374296.1:0-1067 GCF_000327345.1 Myotis davidii | reverse complement strand
AAAAAAAAGACACTCCCTCTTTCTTTTTTGTGTGTGATTGTAATGAAACCATCAGTTGGGCTTTAAATGAGCGATCAATTTGCATTAATGCCCCAAATATACTCCACCACACATAGTTTTGCTCTCTTTGAAAGTTATTTGTAGTACCATATTATGAGTGATTTTGCTGTTTTGCAGTCTGGTCAGCATGAGAGCAACAAAAGAATCTCTCTTTTCCAAATGAATCAGTTCTCTGAGAAGGGCTGAACGAAAAGTTGGGACAGCAACTGATTCATGAGTTCAGATAGGTTTTCCTTCAGGAAATAGGAACTCCATCATCCTTTTAGGTGACTTTAGCAGAGTTCATTAAAATACTCATACCTTTTGAATATTTATCTTTGTAAGACTGTAAAAATTATTTTCAATAGGATAGCAAAAGTGTCAAAAATTGTCAGACTAGGGTTTTAGTTATTAACTAAAGATAAAGGAGCAAACTGAGCCACCAGGATAGGGTTGGGGGGTAACTGGCATCATTTACCATGGATTAAGGGAGGGTTAAGGATGTGGGGAGAAATCTACAAGGAGAATTCCTTTTGATGAGTACGTGCCTAGTAGAAGCCAAATGATGAACCCAAACTTGGAGCCAAAATGGTGACCATAAAAGGGGGAATGCACTAGCCTGGGAAAGTCTGGGAAAATGTTGGGATTGGAGAAGAGCACAAGCCCCATAAAATCAAAGAAAAGAGATTGGATAGGGGAAGGGCACCAGCTCAGGCCCAGGAAAAGCCAGGAAAGAGGTTGGACAGTTTGAAGAAAGACTGCTCTTTCCACAAACCCAAGGAAACATATGGAGGCTTAGCAGGGACCTCAGGGAAGCCACTACCCTATAGCCTGCATGTTCTCTCTGGCTCTTGAGACCATACTGTCACTTGTCACTTTTTGCTCTAACCAATCTTGCCACTTTGGCTTAAAACTCCTCCTCCATGAGCATCCCTGAAATTCTCTTCCTTTGACACCACAGAAGAGTTTATTTCCTTTGGTAGCAAAATGGCCTTTTCCCCTTTTTTAATAAATTGGTGGTTTACTTA
>NW_006374295.1:0-1067 GCF_000327345.1 Myotis davidii | reverse complement strand
ATTTGGACCAGACTGTTTGAATTCCAAAAATGACATTGGGCCGCAAAGGGTTAATAACACAGCAGGTGTGTAATAAATGTTGGTTTCCCTTCCTTCCTATAGGAAAGGCCACTCTCAGTGCTATATTTACCTCAGCTAAAATAAAATAAACCAAGATGGGGGTTCTGTCTTCTACAGCAGATTAAAGTCTCCCTGAGGACAAACATCATGACTCATTCTCCTTTTGTCCCCCTCTTGGCTCCTTGATATATTTTATTCTCTCTTGCTGAAATAGGCCTCCTAGCCAAGCACCTAGTAGGAGAGAGATGAGGTGTCCTCCTTTATATTCCTGAAAGGCCAGTATTGCTAGCTAACCTCCAAAAACCACTGGCAGCATAAGTGATGGGGAGCACTGAGGGCTCCTATGTCAAAAGGAAGATTAATGTGCCCCAGCTCTTAGGAGGACACTTTGATGGAAAGCCTAGGACAAGGCAGCATTTTTCTTTGAAATGCTATGAGACAATAGAAATAAAAATAGGTCTTCCCCCAACTCAGGGGCCTAGGGCAGAAGACTTAATTTTCAATGGTTAATCTATGCTCAGAGGAGTTGTCCTAGGCCTCATTTGATCACTGACTCAGTAAATTAAATATTTATAAAATGTCTGCTATCATGGAACTTAGGAGCTCATCAGGGAGAGACAATAATCAAACAATCCCACTCATGATAGTACAAACCATAACGAGCATTATGAAGGGAAGAAACGTGTTCTAGGAGAGCATATACCAAAGAACCTGACCTAGAATTGGGAGTCAGACCATGTTAAAGATTTTGACCTTCATTGTGAAAGCAGCAATGGGAGGTCACTAAAAGATTTAAGCAGGGTTTTGGCATGATCAGATTTGTGTTTTGAAAAGATCACTCAACTTTAGAGAATAGCTTGTAGGAGAACTGCTGTAATTCCAGCGAGAGATAATGGTGTCTGTGACTTTGATAGTGGAGGTGTTGGTAAAGATAGAAAGAAGTGATAGACTGAAAGGATATTTAGCCCCGGCCATGTGGCTCAGTGGCTGAGTGTCAACATATGAAC
>NW_006374294.1:0-1067 GCF_000327345.1 Myotis davidii | reverse complement strand
ATCCACTGAGCCAAACCAGGTAGGGCTGGAGTTTATAGACTTTTAAAGAGAGTAAAAACAAGAAATAATTGCTGACATATTCATTCTGTGGAGATGAAATAGAAGTCTAGAGTACTGAGAGATCATATAAATGAACACCTAATGACAGGCTTGTGTGTTGGGGAGCAGGCTCATGCTACTTCATACCTGTGAGACTTGAAGCTCACCATTTAAATGACTTTAGTTTTCTCAGCAGTGGCATTAATAGGTTGTTGTGAGACTTCAACGGAATAGGGTGCGTAGGAGTACCTGGTGACCTATGTTTGGAAACCCAAGTTATGTGTGCTGTTATTGACCATCTATTCTGTGTCTACATTTGTACCAGGTTCTACTGGAAGTACCTGAGAGGCAGAAGGTACAGACTTGTCTTTTTAAACTGGGGAATTCAGATTAGTTCAGGGGAATAATGAAGAAATTGTATTGAAGGACTCAAGCTATCTAAGTTTAATGAGTTCAAAAAAAGGAGGAATTCATGAAGGTGGATGGAAATATCAGGCAGTCTTCAAATAGGTGACTGGATTTCATGAGTTTATCTAGAGGGAATGAATAATTTGGAGTACTACAGAAAGTGTAGGGGAGGAAAATGTTTCTCTTATTACAGTTTTGGGTAATTTGGCCGGTCTAATAATTAAATGGACATAAAACAAATTAACAGGTGAAAATCAAATTTAAATTTGTATATATAGTATAGGAGCCCATATAAATGACCAAAGCAGGCAGATTTTATGCCCTTTAGACAAGAAAATAATACACAAGAATTGACAATACAAAGGGATTTGGGTTTGGAGCAACAAATTAGTGAAGAGGTAACAAAATTAGTTTATATAGCCTTTTCAGCCCTAAATTCCCTAACTCTCTATCCCTGGTGATAAGGATGCCTTCTACCCTCCTGCTACCTTTCTCATGGGATATTTACTGGTTTCAGGGTCATAGAGAAGGACTAAAAGTCCTTCTTGTAGTGGCTCTTTCTTATCTAACTTCAATTAAAAACAATCAATATGCCAAAGTGGCATATTTTGGGGTGGCAT
>NW_006374293.1:0-1067 GCF_000327345.1 Myotis davidii | reverse complement strand
GTTGGGACTCCAACAAGACCTTCCGACTTTCAACTATGCTTTTTCCATTGTGATCTAGGGATAGGGCTCAAATACAAGTTTAACAGAGATTAGGGATGGGCAGGTCCTTTATATAAGCTACCCTGGTGGGGTTGGGGGTGTCTGGTTAATGGAGTTTTCCTGAAGTAGATTTTAATGGGAAGACCAGAGAATTAGAACAAAAGACTTGTCTCAGGGGCTCTGGCCTCAGTTTCCTCATCTGTATTAACTTGGATGATTATACTCTGCTCCTACCTTGAAGAGTTTGTGGGCTCTAAGTGGAAAGGTGCCTAGAGGTGCTCAGTGTTCATTCCTATGAATAGCTTGGATATGGCTAAGGGGTTGACTGGGTCTTACCTTCCTAACCTCCCAAAATGTAATAACCACATGCGTTCTTACTTTCAGGACCATGTGAAGGAGGGGAAAGTGAGGGATTTAGATGGAAATGCACATGAGCACTTTGAGCTCTCTACCAAGGAGAGTGCCAAGGCACAAGCCCTCAGGGCAACCTCAACACCCACCCTCCCTCTTTGGGGCACCCATGTTGGAGGGAGACAGCCTCCTGCTAGGGTGGACCATGGGCTCGACCCAATTTCCCAGTGTTTGCATAATTCAAAACAGCATTTACTTTAACAGTCCTACCCACTCTAGGTTGAGATGCATTTTCCTTCCCTGAAAATAGCCAGTGCAGATGAATCATATTTCTGACAACACGTTCTCTCACCCAACAGATCAGAATGATCATTTAAAAGCTCTGAGTGAAAGCTCAAGCCTCTGATTGATCCGATAATATTGTCTCATTCCCATTTTAAGCTACCTGTTCTTTAAATTGCATATAAAAATATGGTCCATGCAATATTAATACGCTAATGAATAATACACTAACAATTTGAAGCATGCCAACCCACCCAAGGATTTTTCATCTCCTGCATGTTTCATCCGAGACACTTGGTATATACTGAGTAATCGTTAGGATGATGAAAATGATAATAACAATGAAATAAATGTAGAGCAGCTTCACTGTGGTGGGGAAAAACATGAAAGGTAAT
>NW_006374292.1:0-1067 GCF_000327345.1 Myotis davidii | reverse complement strand
AGTGTGATACAAAAGAAACTGTCAAAGATTTGTGTCTGGTCTGAGGTAATATATAACTTTTGTGATATAAAATTGATGTAAAAGGAGTTAGCTATCTGAAAGCATTAGAGCTCCAAAGTAGCAAAATTGGAAAGAACTTCAAGAAGCCAGTGAAGGACTTTGAAAAGAAGTTGCTTTGAACTATGTGCACTTTTTTAAATGAAGCAATTCAGTTCCAAATTCCCTAACATTTACTCATGTGATTTTCAGGGCAGTTAGTAAATGGGTTCTATATTGATGGCAAATTGAATTTTCAAAAAACATTCAAGAAGCATTTACTTTAAGTAAATAAAACAGATTCAATTTTTATGAAATAAAGCACTATAAAAAGGCATCATATTAGCTTTAATAATATCAGAGTTGGTGGCTATTCATACTCTTTTGTTCACTTTCTGCCACTATGTCCTCACTCTGTCAGGTCATTTTCAATTAATTTAGTTTGAAATGAAGTTTATAAAACATGGGATGCTGTTTGAGTCTCTTCCAGTTATTCATGATTAGAATATGCATTAGTGGATAAATCTTTCTCATGCAACTTATCTATCACTGGTCCTTTGGAAATAAAGAATGCATGATTAACCTTTGCTGTGGATTCCATGGCCATGATTGGGTCAACTGCCTTTGTTGCTATCGTGAACTTTACTAAATTCTCTATATTTAATGGTTAGGAAAATAGACGTGGCGTTCCTTCATGTAAGATGGATTAGTAGTCCCAGGATATCATGGCATACATTTTTAAAGGACAAAATAACAATTTAGTTAGGAGAGGATTCAGTAGTCTCCCCCAGCCCCACCCCCTGTTTTGATTTATAGTAAACAGAAAGATTAGGGGAAAGCAGGCGTAGTAGTTGATATGAATTAGCAGTGATACGGTTAAACAATAAATACCAATATCATACATTTTCACATGTTTGAATAAAGCTCTTGGAATCCTCATACTGGAAGGAGAGGAAGTTTGTTTTTTATTCTCACCCAAGGAAATGTTTTTATTAATTTGAGAGAAAGAGAAAAGGAGAGAGAGAGAGAGA
>NW_006374291.1:0-1067 GCF_000327345.1 Myotis davidii | reverse complement strand
TTGGCTGCCTCCTGCATGCCCCCCACTAGGAATTTAATTCCCAACTCGGGCATGTGCCCTGACTAAAAATCAAACCAGCAACCTCTCCAAGCTCAGGATGATGCTCAACCAACTGAGCCACCCCATCCAGGGCTCCATTACATTACTATAGTAACCTCCAATGGTTTCATAGTAGCAAAAATATGCAGTTTTACTGAGATATAATATACATCCATTTTCTACTTAATTACCTTCATGACCTATGTCAAGTCATACAACTTTTCATACAGATTTCACAAAATATTCTGTAATGGACATACCATTGCCTTCTTCCTGACCTCCCATATATGTATCTTCTATATGAGGCATCTGGACACTTAACTATATTCTGCCTTATGTTGTTCTCTAACTGTCACTTCTCCTCCTCCCCTTGAAGTCTTCAAGGACAAGAAATATAACTCATACTTCTTTAATAACTTTGAAAAGTGCCTAGCTCAGTATTTGACATTTACCAAGTATTCAGTAGGGTATTATTGAATGAGTGGAACACTATCAAGATTTTAAACTTGGAATGGGATATGTTCAGACATCCATAATTTAAAAAACATTTTCAGTTTAAACATAGATGATATAGCGGGTCTAATTAAACTGAATTCTTATTAGAAAGGTTACCAAGTTGGAACATTTAACACTGAGAAGAAAGGTCCTGGTACATCCATTAAACAAACTATTAAATACATAAGGGAGCCAAAAAGTAGGGTCTTTTTCATCATAAGTTTATTTCCAAGACACATTAATTTTAAATCACTAAACTCAGTTTAAGATAAAGTTTAAAGTCTGTTGTTGTTATTTTCCAAAATATTGTATCATTTTCTTCCCTAGTTTGTGGAGTGGAGCTAAAGTCAACAAGTTTTTTCTTTAGCAATTTACAACACAACTCATCCTTATATGCAGTAATTTACATCTATCTCTGTGCCTATTTTGTTACCAATTTGTATTCTTAATCTTTACACCTTTTTTAAAAAAAAAAACATTGATGAAAGTGTTACATATGTCCTTTTTTACCCCATTGACCCCTTCTAGCCCAC
>NW_006374290.1:0-1067 GCF_000327345.1 Myotis davidii | reverse complement strand
CTATACTGCAGGAGGGCCTGGTGAACTTAAGTTGAGCAACAGTGAATTCCCCATGTTGCTTCAGTGTTTCAGATTAAATTTTGATCAAGATCAAAGCTGAATTCAGAAACAGTTCGGATATTTTTGAAACTTGTCTTTAGCATCTGACCTAGTTGGAGAAGGACACACACCAAACTGGTAATGATGATTTTCTACACTAGTTATCTACACTCTGGAATTTATCTCTGAAAGATTGTATTCTAGAGGGAAAACAACTGATTAATGACCCTTAGAAGATAGTAAACTGTATTGTTAGACCTAAGTGACAGTTTATCAAGCCTCTGTCCCGTTCCAAAAGAATGCTTTATTCAGAATGTTTTCTGTGCCTGCGTCTTTCTCCTCTCAACAAAAGGTTCCATTCCTGAAGAGGATTCTGGGAAATTATATAACACCTGTGCCGTGTTTGGGCCTGATGGAGCTTTGCTGGCAAAGCACAGAAAGGTAAGTAGGAATGTGGCAAGTCTCATTGCCTCCTGAGAATTTACTATGAAGTCCCCTGTTTCTTCTCATTGTGTTGTACACACATCAGGCATTTTGACTGGGTGGCACAATTGGCTATTCTTGGATCTGGCATTTTGATATAAATTTTAGACTTAGCCTGTCAAAGGAAAAACCTGCAGAAATTTAGTTATGATTGCATTGAATATATAGGGATCGTTTGGGGAGTGTTGACATCTTTGCAGTAGTAAATGCATATACATTTAGGATTATTAAGTCTTCCTGGTAAGTTCATTCTTCTGTTGTTATGGAATGTCTGTTCTGCCTTTTTTTTTTCCCCCCTTGTAATACTCTTTCTTGAAGTTTATTTTATCTCTCATAATACTGTAGCCACTCTTCTTGTACTGAATTTTGGTGTGTCTTTTTTTAATCTTTTCTTTCAAGCTATGTGTGTCTCTATATTTAAAATTTGTAGGTAGCCTATAGTTGGGTTTTGCATTTTTATTCATTCTGACAGTCTTTGCCTTTTAACTGGAGTAGTTACTCCATTTATAGTGAATACTAGTGTCCTGGTGCACGGATTTGTGCAC
>NW_006374289.1:0-1067 GCF_000327345.1 Myotis davidii | reverse complement strand
AAAACACACAAAACAAAACAAAACACACACACATTAATGGCTTTGCCTCCTTTACCCCTATAGACAAAGGTTCTTTCTGCACATTTACATTAGCATTTTGGCATGTAAAAATGAATTCTAATGTTAGTCTATGACTAATTACTGCTCTCCTAACTAAAATCTTAGACATCTCCATGTGGCTGGTAATAATTGGTCTTTGACAACTGTTTTTAGAAATTCTGTGATTGGCAGTGCACATGTCTTGTTTATGGGTTGGTGTTGACAATATGCCATGACCTGTGCAGCTTATTGAGGTTGCCTGGTTCTTCGGAGAACCTTCCCTAGAAACTGATTCTAGCCAGAACATAGGGGGAAGAATGGATGATGCCAGGGAACAGTATAACTGCCAGGCATATGGCTGTAAGGGAACTTGAAGCAGCTGCCCCTAACTAGTACTGAGGTATCAGCAAAGGGAACTAATTCTGACTAACACTTATGAATGGGTGGCCGTCATCAACTATGCTTCTCTGAGCCCAACTCCTCATTTGTAATGTTTAAAAAAACTCATGTACTCTAATGTACTAGGAATAGTAGATGTAAACATTCACTGAATCTACCCTCCCAATATCAATTACTTTGTCCAGACATAAAGTTACTATATCTAAGCAGGGATGGTCCTCAGTTAAGATTCTGTACACTCATGTTATAGATCATGTCTACCTCCATTTGCCCTTTGTCTGGGGACAGGAGCTGGTCTCAGAGGCCTAGACCTGGCTTATCTGCAGTCCCCAGTGGTGACCTCTCCTTAGCCAGAGCCCAGCTCACATTGCAGTTGTGCCCCATCATTGTAGCTTTTTCCTCTTGTGTTAAATCAATAGTTTATGACATGTACAAGGGAAAGCTGTAAATTTAATTATATCCCCTGCAGTGCAATTCCTATTTTGTTTGCTGGCAACATAATGAATATGCTTGCCCTCCAGACCCCCTGCCCAGTGAAGCAATTGAAGGATAAAAAAAGAGAAAAAAAGGAAAGCAGGTAGATAGATTAAAACTGGATTAATCAAAAACTCAACCAAAGGTTGTGTGTT
>NW_006374288.1:0-1067 GCF_000327345.1 Myotis davidii | reverse complement strand
CGGTACTTATAATTTATTGTATTTTCCACATTGCCCATCATGACATCTGCAAATAAAGACAGTTGGTCATATTTTGTTATTTCAAATTTATATGATTTTTTTCTTTTTTATTGCTTTGTTGCAATGGTAAGAATTCCCAGTGTTAAGTTGAATAATAGTAGTACAAATGGGCACCTTGTCTTCTTCCCCACACTTAGGGGAAATACATTGGTCATCAAGTACAAAGGACCTGCAGATGTCTTATAGATGTTTTGTTTTTTGTTTTTATCAAGGTGAAGAAGTTCCCTTCTAATCTTAGTTTCTCAGGCTTTTTATACTGGATGATATTGAATTTTTACAAAAATAATTTTCTGGTTCAGTTGACTATATATTTTTTATTTCTTAGTCTGAGATGCTATAGATTATTTTCATTAACTTTGGAATGTTGAGCTGGCCTTGTACATTTGGAATAAATCTAACTTGGTTACAGTAACAATTCTTTTTAAACATTGCTGTATTGTTTTATAATACATTCATGAGAGAAATTTGCCTGACGTGTTCTAATTTTTGTAATGCCTTTGTCATTTTTTTGTTGTTCATTTGTTTGTTTGTTTTTTAATCAGCTTAATCGGGCCTCATAAAATGAGTGTGGAAGTATTCTATTTTCTGAAAGATACTATGTAGAATTGGTGTTAATTATTATTTAAATGTTTGATAGCATACTTTAATGAAGCTACCTGAGCATGGGATTTCTTATATTGAAAACTTTAAGTTGAAATTTAAAATTTTTTAATAGTTATATGATATTAGATTATTTCCTATAGGTTGAGTTTTAATAGTTTGTAGTTTAGAAGTCTTTATATATTTTTCTAATTAATCAAGTATATGAATGCTAGATTGTTTATATTATTCATTTATTATCTTATAAATGACTACAGAATATGTAGTGATATTCTGGGTCTCATATCTAATATTGATAATTTAGGTCTTTTTTAATTTTTCTAAGTCTTGATATAGTTCATTACTGTTATTGAATTTTTTCTTTCTGCTGGGCACTGTATCTATAAGTCTGTTTCTGTTTTGTTTGT
>NW_006374287.1:0-1067 GCF_000327345.1 Myotis davidii | reverse complement strand
TACTTATCATTATTATATCAAACATAATATTTTCACTGCCCTAAAAACCCTCTGCACTTTACCTACCCACCTCTCCCTCTTCTCAAACCACTGGCAACCACTCATCTTTCATTGTCTCTGTAGTTTGGCCTTTTCTAGAATGTGATATGGTTGCAATCATATAGTTTACAGCCTTCTCAGATTGGCTTCTTTCACTTAGTCCATGTCTTTTCATGGCTTCATAGCTTGTTTCTTTTTTGCTCTGAATAATATTCCACTGCCTGGTTGTACCATAGTTTATTTATACATTCACCTACTAAAAGGCATCTGGTTTGCTTCCAAGTTTTGGCAATTATAAAAAAAGCTGCTAAAACACCCATGTTCAGTGCTTTGCTTTGTATGGATGTATTTTTTATTCCTTTGAGTAAATACCAAATAGCATGACTGCTGGATTTATGGTAATAGTATGTTTAGTTTCGTAAGAAATCCCCAAACTGTCTCCCAAAGTGTCCCATTTTGCATATCTACCAGCAGTGACTCAGAGTGTCTCTTGCTCCACATTTTTATCAGAATTTGATTTTGTCAGCATTTCAGATTTTGGCCATTCTAAAGGTGTGTACCATTGTTGTTTTCATTTGCATTTCCCTGGTGACAGACAAATTAAATATCATTTCACATGCTTTTTTGGTGAGGGATCTGTGAAAGTCGTTGACCCATTTTTTAATCAGATGGTCTGTTTTCTTACTGTTGTGTCTTCCTTATTTAATGTTTTATTCCATCATGAATCCTTTCCCACTCTACGATCAGTCATCCATAACCAGGAACTATGAAGAGAAGTCACTCTGCCAGAGCGCTTACTGAGAAGACAGATTATGCAATCCACTGATTCTGACATATCATTTATGCCAGTTGTTTATCTGTTGTTTCCCATACTCATACTCATTCCCCTCCCCACCCCTATTTAAACTCTGTTCTAAACTGATGGAACTGGTTTCCAGTGAATTATATTTTTCAGGCGTCCTTGGTAGCTGACTTCCTTTAAATGTTGGCAATAGGAGGCATTGGAAGAAAATAAGCAGAAAAAAAAA
>NW_006374286.1:0-1067 GCF_000327345.1 Myotis davidii | reverse complement strand
CTCTGTCATGCTCCCATCACTCTTGGCTAAGGCAGTAGTTTTTCCTCATCAAGACCACTCTAACTTTTTCCTAAGCATTCTTCACACGTCTACTTGTAGGCCTCCACAGAGCAGTCAGTGGCTCCTTCAGAAAACAAAATGAAAACACAACACTGCCTTACTTAATAGTTTTGGGATAAATTCACAAATCCCATAAAATGGCCAATATGCAGTAGGATCTATTTTGTGTCCACCTCTCTACCCACTTCAGTAATGATATGTCCACCCAACCTCATTCTACTTTTGCTCTCATAGAACACTAGAGTTCCCTGAAACCATGAAGTTTCTTCCTGCTTCATGGCCATTGTGCATGCTGTTATTTCTCCACTAACCCATTTCCTCCAGATAAAGCTAGTTCTGGATAAATCTCATCGTCAGAGGACCCTCCGCTTGCTTCCTGCACTAGATTTGAGCCTCCATTTACCTACTCTCACAGGACACGACACGTTACTTTGGTAGCACTCTGTCAGAAACACGATTGTGTGTGTGGGTGGGCTTACTTACTCAAAGTGTCTATCTCCTTTACCCCACAAGACTTTTAAGCTCCAGGAAAGTAAAAACCTTATCTGTTTTATGGTTGCTACTCAGTCCCCCTTCTCCAAAAGTCCTTAACACAAGCTAAGCTTTCAATAAATATAGGATGAGAAAAACAAATTAATAAAGTCAAATACGTCTGGGATAAGAAGGCCAAACCAGAGTTATCGTGGCTGTTCTTATCTGAGCTCTATGAAAACTGCATATTTCCAGCTGAGATGCATTTAAAGCTGTATTTAGGTAGTGCGCATGTGCCCAAAGAATCTGTATTCTGTTGGTTAGGAAAAAATCTGAAAACTTTTTCATAAAAACTGATAAATGCAAGCCTAGTGTCAAATGACAGAACTAAAATAATTTAGGAACATGTTTGATGTCTTTTATCAAAGGGCTGGGGGAGTGCAGTGCCTCACAGCAGCGGGTACACTTCCTGATGGGTTTGGGGGAAGAGAGACTGTTACCGAGCCCTGGGACAGGCCACACTGAAGCAGGGCATG
>NW_006374285.1:0-1067 GCF_000327345.1 Myotis davidii | reverse complement strand
AGAAAAAACAAACAACAACAAAAACACTTCTCAATGAATGAGATCAAAAGCCACACTTCTCTTATGGAATATAGAAGGAATTATAATGAATTTAGCAGAATCAGCAAAATTAATTTTGCTTTCTTTTAGCCCCATTTAAAGGCAAAACATGTACAGAAAACAGTTACAAATACATAGAAATGTAAGAGAGAATTTTTGCCTCAATGGTTGAAAACATTTGTCTGAGGGTTGTCCACAGAGATTCAACCACCAGGATTTATTCCTATGCCCCTTTTATTAATTTGCATGTTTGGGCTGTATTACTGCTCTGCAACACACAATCCGAGAATGTATTTCCCATGAATAAGATACAAACCACAAATGTATGATACCATCACACTTAGCATTCCTCAGGCTGATTCAAACTTTCCTTTCTTTGTTGAAGTTACTGTGACTGTTCTCCTTCCAGAAATTATTTCAGCTCATTTTCAAATGAAGGTCAGGGTTGTATTGACTAGTTTCTAAAGCTCCCAATTTCTTTTGAGAACAAATAACATTTATTGGGCACTCAGGGTAAACTAGGGAGGGTGCCAAACACTTTAAGTATAGCACATTATAATACTTAATTCTGGCAACAGTTTGGGGAAGTTGCTGTTAACATCACCCCTGATTTGGAAGTGGAGGAAACTGAAGCTTGAGGATATTACTCAGCCCACTCAAGGCCACATGGTCAGTAAAGGGCCAGAGCTGTGATCGGAATCCACAAGCAGGGCGTTCCAGCCCCTTACCGATGTTCCTGATTACTGCGGTGTACTTTGCCATTTCCACCTGAGATCACCTTTAACAAAGCTCAAGATGAACGGATTTGGGAGGCAAAACAGCTATAAACCAGAGAACTGTATTACTTTATATCAGGTCAAACAGAAAAAGAAATCTCACTGTAATTTTTAATGTGGCAGTTGCTAGATTTCTACCTTTCCTGAGGAAAACCTATGTTGCAGCCAGCCCTATGCAACTAGGTGCCAGGAGGTCATAAAGATAAAAAAGGAATGAGCCAGGCCCGGCCAGTGTGGCTCAGTGGTTGAGCA
>NW_006374284.1:0-1067 GCF_000327345.1 Myotis davidii | reverse complement strand
AAAAAAACAACTCTTCTAATCTGCTACTGCAAACACCATGAAATTCTCCCAATTGTCACAAACACACTGTAGAATTACTCATCATCCTAGTGGGCCAAAATAATGCCCACAACAAACGACATGAGCGCGCCTTAACCACCCCCTTACTAAATACTACGACATTAGCCCCAGCAACACTGCGGATCCTCGCAAATAATGCACAAAACATATGCGAACCATTTCGACTATATAACGCCGAAACACACCTGTCAAGAAAATTCAATCAAAACCTGCCAAGTGAAGCAATATTTCAACAAAACGATAACAATTCTGCGCCTCTCAGACACTTGCACTAGTATATGCGGTGCAAAGTATCTCCTCAACAACTTCGAGGTAACAACTACACCCCATGAAACAGCAAATCCTCCCTTCCACTACACGTCGACAAACACGTCGAAAATCTAAATTCTCACAAGCCGCCACGCTACAAATGAAACACTCATGATCCACTGCTACCATACAAGAATGTTCGTACTGGTGCCGTGTTGTTGCTGCAGAGACCATATCTACCGTAAATCTCCAATACCTCATCCCCTACACAAACCACCCCACCCAAAACGGCTGCAAAACGGACTAACACAAAACCAAAAATCCCCACAAACACAAATGAACAAACACTCTCGTTGCATCTAACGCTTGCCCACCACACAAACACCACATCACCTGCTTCGCCTAGCAGCTTGGACGATGAAATTAAAATACCCTCATTCATCCAATCCATAGATATTTCGGATATAAATAAAATCCCCCTAGTTGAACCACCTCTACCTCACAGCCCTGTTCTTTTTCTACCCTCCTACCGCATCCACTCTTCCATCCCTTCAGCCTTCCTTAAGCACCCCAAACCAACATAACAGAATGCTGCCACATGGTTACATTCAACACAGTACCACAAATTGATTCCTCCTTTTCCTCTAATCCAGAAAATTGCTCCCGCCCTTCATTGCTCAACTCATGCGATCAACACCCAGCTCACATCCAGGATTCAAGCATGGTAGTGACCTAGATACGACAGTTCTGTCCTACTT
>NW_006374283.1:0-1067 GCF_000327345.1 Myotis davidii | reverse complement strand
ATTTTTTTATTATTTAATTTAATTGTGGGGTAATCAGTAATGATTTTTGTTACTTTATTATTACTGTGAAATCAACCAATAGGCAACTATGAAATACTTAAAGCAGGTTATACTTATTATTAATGAAAATGTTTATCATTTTCAGTTTGTTCCTTTTTCAGAAGTGGTATGAAGAATTCTGATAAAGCCTCCACATTGACGAGTCTCTCGTGTTCCGTTGCAGGAGAAGGCTGACTTTCTGTATGTCGATGCTTGGTCCTCCAACTGCTCGTGGGGAGGAGAGCCACCTCCGGAGGAAGGGTCGCTGGTCGTCATTCCGAAAGGACAGACAGTGTTGCTGGATCAAAACACCCCTGTTCTGAAAATGTTGCTTATTCAGGGTAAATTTCTGAAAATTTCAATGTTTCTGTAGTTAATTGAACCAAAAACTCATTTTTATAAACATCCATAGCCGTACCATGTTCTTGTGTGGAGTGTAGTACTGAGTTCTTTAAATTGAGTATCACAGTCCCCTTGTGGTATGGAACTATTTAGTGTACTGCAACCAGAGTGTTTTGATGAAATACAATAGAAAATATCAGAATATATTGCATTCAGATGAGTAAGCATCTTTTAAAGCTGTTATTTTAAGAAACTTTTGTTCAGTAACTGTGTGTGTGTGTGCGTGTGCACACGTGTGCATGCCTATACCCTTGCAGTGGAGCACAACAGTCAGAGGTATTTCCCATTTAGAAAAACACTGGTTTCATGGGTCCCAGAGGTTTGAAAACCATAGAAATTTATATTAAATGACCCCCTGACTCCCCTTGGGTGCCAGGTTGTGATTCTTACCTACACCTTTGAACGTGCTTTGTTACCTGGAGTTCTCTCTGCTTCTTGGTATTCTGTTTTAGCTTCGGAAAAGTAAATAGCCAGAACTGATACAATTGCATGTAAAAGCCGCAATTGTGGGCAAGAGTAAAATGCTCTGGGCTTTAGTGTATACATTTTGCCATGTGGTTTTAGCTGCTCAAAGACCTTTGTGGCCTTAGCCTATTTGGCTCAGTGGATAGAGCGTCCACCTGCGG
>NW_006374282.1:0-1067 GCF_000327345.1 Myotis davidii | reverse complement strand
AGTGACCAGTCGACTGGTCGTTTGGTCGACCAATCATTTGATTGTAACAGTCACTTGGGCTTTTATATAGAGGGATTATTCTCTCCATTTGGTGTATGAAGAGACAGGAGCTTAAAGAAGTTTGTGTAACTTGCCAAAAATCCCACGAGCACTGAATATGATTCAAAACACAGCTCTATGATTTACATTCTTATACACTGCTCAGTGCTCAGCACTGCCTCCCACAAATGGAGAAAGCCCTCCAGTCAGTGATGGACATCCTGTGTCACAAAGGATGAGGAGTATCACAAGGTCACAGAGTTTCAGAGCTGAAAGGATAAGCTATACCAACCCACATATTTTACAGGTGGGAGCTGAAACCCAGGAAGATTAGAAATACTGTCTCCTCACTGCAGATCTCCAATATCCTCACCTAAGGGCCAGTCCTCTCTCAAATACTTCCTCTCCTCTTCTCTTTATGTCGATTACCCATTTAAAAATCCTTTGACATAGAAATTATTATAGCTCACAATCGAGAGGAAATTGTAAATATTCACATTTATCATTTCAGAATGATGAAAACCTTCAGATGTCACAGTCTTTATTTTCTCAACAGTTTTATTTCAAAAAGCATTCTCACTGTTTGTCATCTTAGAAAATATAAAATCTACTTGCTAGAAGGGCATACAGCACAGCATGTATCAAACTAGTCTCCAGGAACCCTAGGAAGACAACAATTGTGACAATTTATACCTAGCATCCCTGAAGAACCTGTGCATTGTGTATCTGCTTTTCATTGATTGTCCTCTTAACTCGGACAAATATAATCACTAGGTTTTTGAGTGATTTCCACCTTCACGTTGGTCTTGGTTGTACTGCTCTGCAAAACAATCAGATTTCTTGCAAGTGTTCATTACATTTTATTCCAACAGATCCAAGAAAATATAACTAGGCCTTATTTAATGTATTATGTAGATTGGAAAATGTTATAGCCCCCATAAATATAAAACCATTATTAATTAGCAGCAAATACAAACTACTTCCTTTTTTTATTTTTTTTTTCAACAAGGGATGTGGTTGAGTGCTAG
>NW_006374281.1:0-1067 GCF_000327345.1 Myotis davidii | reverse complement strand
TTATGGGCCAAGATTAAGGACTTAGAATTTTACTGAGTAAGAAAGAAAAGAGTGACATGATATGACTTACGGTTAAGAGTCACGCAAGCTCTGTGAGGAGCAAGAATGGGGTGGGGAAGATTGGTAGAAGTAGGAAGATGATCAGGTAAGAAATGGCCATGGCATGGACTAGAGCAAGCAGGGGAGATAATGAGACACCTGGTTAGATCAACTTTTCCATCACCTGTCTGTAAGATCGAAAAGTTCTCATGGCTGGATGTGTCTTATTCATCTTATCCCAATGATTAGTCAAGTATCTGGCACATAGTAGGCCATTTAGTGAAATCTTTCTTAAATTAACTAGGATAGGATATGGAGTTACATTTTAAGCAAGGCCACAGACTTTTATCTATATGTGTATGTGGCAGTCTGTTTTCTAGTAGGTCCTTTTTACTTTCCAACTAAGATACTTAATGAAAATGCTCCAGACTCTCTGGTTACGTGAACTTCAATTCTGTGTGTAATAAATATGTAGGCTGACTGCTTGGAGATGGAAACAGCTGAATGGAACGAATATCGGCCCCACTCAGAGCAGAGAACACGCATGGCTTCAGAAGAAGACAAAGCATTTAAATGAAGTGTTATTTGACTTACAGTGTTCAGTAGTGCCCTTACTTTTGCCAACGTGTTTCTTAGAAGTTCGCCTTCTCTTTCCATGTCACAAGGCTCTGTCTTTACTCACGCTTCCTTTTCTTAGCAGCTGAATGACAGTGGCAACCTCTTCTCTATCTTTCCTGTGTTCTGGTCCAGATTGTTCATAGCTGCTCGGATAATCTTCCTTAAACAATAGTGACCAGATTTCATTCATTGTAAGAGGCATGCTTTTTCCCCATTTTGACATCTCAGAAATCAGGATTCATCTTACAAATAAGTGGTGTGTCATATGTGAAAGATATAATTGGCATCGCATCTCTTTTTCAGTGGAACGTACATTATTGGAGCATCCTACAACTGATATTATAGATTCCATAAATTGCAGCACATTATTTCATGTATAGGGTCTAGCCCAGGGGTGGGCAAACTTTTTG
>NW_006374280.1:0-1067 GCF_000327345.1 Myotis davidii | reverse complement strand
GCCACCTTCTAATTAATTTCCTTTCAAGGTGCAGGAATTCGTGCACCAAGGCACCAGCAAAGTATAAAAGAACAACATTGTACCTAGAGCAGTAATTCTTAACCAAGATGATTTTGCCCCTCAGGGGATATTTGTCAATGTCTGGGGACATTTTGTCACAATTAGGGTAATGCTACTGTCATCGAGTGAGTAGTGGACAGAGATACTGCTAAATATTCTGTAATACCCCTCAGAACAAAGAATTATCTGGTACAAAACCTCAATACTTTGAGGTTATACAACCATTATCCGGAATGTTCACAGCTAGAGGGATATCAATATGAAATATGGCTGGAGAGTTAGGTAGTTAGCCATATCATTTTAGAATTTATAATGGAAGCAATGGGAAATTATTAAAAATTTTTTCTGTACAGGAGTGACATGTGGATAATTATATTTCTAAAAGTTTATTTTGACTAATATGATGAATGCATTATAGCAGGATAAGATGGAGACACATAAATTATTATAGAGTATTCCAGGAATACAAGTGAAAACTAATGATAAATTGATAAAAAATTAGTACAAGGTGAAGTAGAAGTGGGCAGATTGGAGAGATATTAATGAAAGGACTCTGTGATTGATGACATATGTGCTTAGGGATTAGTAATGACTGCAGTCTTCTGATTTGAGCAGGTGAGCAGCTGATGGTGATACTTCTGGAAGAATTCTGGGAGGCTTGTAGGAATGTTTCAGGGTAGTTCTCCCTGCTCATTTTCTCTCTCAGAAACCCAGGTTGGAAAGAAAAAATTCTGTAGAAACTGATCCAGACCCAAGGCACACTTGAGAAGCTTGACATAAATGCTCCCACCTGAGTAAGTATCACTCTCAATCTCAAGAGAGACAAAAACACCAGTTTTAGAAAAGAGAATTAATTCAAGTATCCAGAAATTTATTAAAGAACTCACAAACACCTTGCATTTTCTGCTTCTATCCACACAAAATATTTGATTGTAATCAAATATATGGTCATTATATATTTGATTACATATAGTCATGAATATGGTTTAAATAATTATAGGAAAATA
>NW_006374279.1:0-1067 GCF_000327345.1 Myotis davidii | reverse complement strand
ACACACACATATATAGCAATAAATGTGTATAATTTACAAATACTGGGATGCATGCTCTTTCTTTTAAAACACAGAATTGCAGGCTCAAGAAAGCTTGGAAACCATTGTTCTTAACTGGTAAGCACTTTTCCTAAAATGTCTGCACTGTTTCTAGCTAAGCACACCTCTCCTTTCATTTCACCCTCAGCTTAATTCAGTGGCTGCTATGCCCAGAATAACAGAAGCTTTGAATTAGAAGAATCTGGAGGGATCAATTCGCCTAACCCCTTCATTTGACAGAGGAAGAAACTGAGGCTTACAGGGGTTAAGGGATTTGCCCAAGCTGACAAGTTAAGGTTGAGCCCAACAATATGGGAAACGGATGGAAAATCTAGTTAATACTTAGCTAGCCATGGTAATGTGTCATGGGGCTGGCTTGCAGAAATTAAATCCGTTAATAATCCCCAAACCTTATTTTAGCCAGAAGTTTTAAATGCCTCACCTATCAAACCCTTTTCTAAAGATGATAATGCAATGGCTTTGTTTCTCTGGGCACCCAAGAATGCCTGCATTCTTCAAAAATGTCACACACATACTGCTCACTGGGTGTCAGGTTATGTGGGGAATACAGACAGCTATTTAATTATATACTTCAACTGTCAAAAACAACGGTATAGAAACTCTCCACACTTGACTCTTGTAAAGAATGGAGCCAAATTATAATATTCCCCAACAGGCAAATAATTACTCACTCGGAATCTACTGAACTTTGAAATACCTTAAGTCTGCTTCTGAAGGGACTATCATCTCCTTAGAATTTAAGACCAGACCAATGCTGGACTACTATCATATGCTAAATTCCAGAGTGTGTTCAGTTCTATTTCTAGACTTTCAAGTACATTGATCTGGTCATGTACTTAATTACCAGTGCATAAGGTTTTACTTACTAAACCATTATGACAGATAAGACTAGCCCTCCCCCACCTTTATTACTTTTAAATTTTATAAAAACATCCAGACTGTTATTGAATTCCATCCCCCATGAACTTTGACAGTCATTTTGCCTATTCAACAAGAAAAAAAAAAAA
>NW_006374278.1:0-1067 GCF_000327345.1 Myotis davidii | reverse complement strand
AGAAAAACTGATCCCAAGATTTTGATGTAAAAGATCTGAATTAGCAAAAAGTGCAGTTCTTACCATTTCTTGAGTTGGTCTGCCCATAAGTTTGTGTTCACTAAGTATTTTGTATTTCTATTACCCTCTTGAATATTTTCTGCTATAGACTTTTCATATTGCTGCCATCTTTGCACATAGCAGTAAATGAAACTATTTAGAAATTACCAGTATAGTACTGCTCACCAATTAATCCCCGATTTCTGATGCTTATTTTCTTTATTTCTATTATTTTTAACTTAAAAGGTCCCTTAGCTTTGTTTTTCTTTTTCATTTTTGAAAAGTAACTGTTTTGTTCATTTGCTTAATATGTTTTATTTAGGTTTTTTTTAATTATTATGGTAATACATACATAACAAAGTTTACCATTTTAAGTGTACAGTTTAATAGCATTAAGGACATTCACATTAAACAATAACTCTCCAATCCTCCTCCCTCAGCTACTGTTCTACTTTCTGTCTTTATGAATTTGACTGCGCATAGAAATGGAGTCAGACAATATTTGTTTTCTGGTACTTATTTCACTTAGCATCATGTCTCCAAGATTTATTTATGTTGTAGCTTGTATCAGAATTTCTATTCTTTTTAAGCTGAATAATATTTCTGTCTATGTATGTACCACTTTTTGTTTATACATCTATTCATGGACATTTGGGTTGTTTCCACCTTTTGCCTGGTGTGAATAATGCTATTATGAACATGAAGGTATAGATACCTGTTCGAATCCTTGCTTGTGTATATACAGATAAGTGAAGTTGCAGGATCAAATGCTAATTTTGTGGGGTTTTTGAGTCACTGCCATACTATATTCCATGGCAGGTACACCATTTTACATCTCACCAGCAGTGCACATGGGTTCCAGTTTTTCCAATCTATACCAACAGTTGTTTTCTGTGTTTTTTAAAATGCCATCCTATGGGTATGAAGTAGTGCCTCATTGTGGATTTTGTTGAACATCTTTTCATGTGCTTATTGGCATTTGTATATCTTTGAAGAAAGGTCTGTTCAAGTCCTTTGCCTTTTTTTTT
>NW_006374277.1:0-1067 GCF_000327345.1 Myotis davidii | reverse complement strand
TCTCTCCTTCTCTCTCTCTCTCCTTTCTCTCTCCAATATGTGTATAATTGATATAGAATATGATAAAGAATGGCTAAAAAAGTAAATGGCAAACACTCACAAGAGAATATCTCCCAGGCCACTGACAGAGTTTCAATCAGTGTTAGGTATTCAGCAATGTCAAAAGCTATTGAATGCTTTACATTTTACAACAAAGAAGAAACCATTGCGTAAAAATCTTTCATCAATGGTAACTTTAATAAGAGGTGTTTCAGTGGCCTGCTGGAAGGAAAGTGTAATGAGTTAAAGAGCGGGTAAATAGAAGGATTGGAGGCATTAGATTCGACCACCCTTTCAAGACATTTGATAAAGTCGCATATTTTATTTATCTGCACCTTCCATTCTCACTGCCATTCCCTCAGTTAGAGTCCTCCTGGTTGTGTAGTCACTCCCTAACTGTTTTGCTTTAAATATCAGCTTTAATGATATATAATTTACACACCATACAATTTTTTAAGTAATACAAGTCAGTGGTATTTAGTACCGTCACAGAGTAAGGCAACCACCCTAACTGTTTATCACACTGTGCTCAGCCTCCCTTTCCCTCCCCTCCCCTCACTGCCTCCATATGGATCTTCCTAAAGTATAGAATTAAGTCTTTCCTGGTCCAAAACCCATACCAATCTCTGTTTACTGAATTGTTCATTATTTTTCATCTGGCTTGAAGGTCCTCCAGACTTTGGCCCCTTTCACATACTCTCCACCCACACAAAATTAGATGACTGTTATTATTTTCTTTTCACTTCTGAACAGGTACTTTACTTTGTAGCATGTGCTGCCTCCAAATCTGGAACACTCCACTCCCACAAAACTAGTATCACATATAATTCATATTCATCACTCAATCTTACTTCATATGTCATCAATCTTAAAATGACTCTAAAATTGATTATCTAAAGGTCAGTTTGGCTGTGCATTCAAAAATCATAGAAACTGTGCTTTACAGAGAGGAAATCTCTTTATGAACAGTGTCTAGGGAAGGAAGGGAGACTTTTTCAATCATGGGGGACACAGGCTCTTTTGAGCTT
>NW_006374276.1:0-1067 GCF_000327345.1 Myotis davidii | reverse complement strand
CTGCTTTAGCTTCTTCTGTCCAACTCAGTTAAGAAACAATCCATGTTTTCATGTAAGAGCTCAGTGTTGTGACTTTGAGTTCTAGCATAATGCCAAACCTGCTGTAAAAACCCTTTGAGAGCATTAGCTAATGCATATGCATAGCACTTTTTATATTATAGAACTTGGGTGCTTATCACTTTCTTTAATGTGAAAAGCAATTAATCTGCTATAGATGTGCAATAATTATTTTTAAAATATCACTTGCTCTTAAAACACAGTGGAGGCATTGTGCCTTTGAAGTAACATCTTTGAGCTCAAATTTTGCTTCACATTAAAAGAAATCCTAAGGCTGTGCTATGTGAAGGCTGATGTCTTTATTAATGTCTTTATTAGTGTTTCATGTTGCTTGCTGAATTATGATTTTCCCCATGCCGAGTTCACTATTCTACCACTGGCTTGGGAAAGAGGGAACCTTGAAGCTGGAAATCGGATACAGGCCTTGCCAGAACAGTGACGGTTTCTGTTCTGAGGTTTCCATTGTGGGTCCAACCCATACCCAAGCCCAGGTTAGGTTTTACAGTCACACAGATGTATTTTGAATATGTCTGCATCTTTGATTATATCTTTCCTCCTTTCAGAACAGAAAGCATAGGCTACTATTTTTCTTGAACTGTATGTCTTCTTTAACTTCTTCCTCAACTCACCACCCTTTGGGAAATCTCATTTTTCCACTGAACTTTTTATTTTGTTCCTCCTTCTTGGAACTACTGTCTAGGAATTATGTTATCTAGAGACACAAATTGAACCTTTGTTAGTAGTTTAAAGTTTCTTGAATATACAGAGTGCATGTAAGTTACCTCTATGTTCTTCACTAGTTTTACCTCGCTCTCTCACACTGGGATGCTGAATAATATTGAATAAATGATGAAATAAAGGATCTTATAATGAAAACCATGCTTTTGTGGGTCCTTCCTGCTTTCCCTCCTGCTCTGCTGCCTGGAGTTTGGCCACTTGCTGCTCATTAGTATCTATTAAAGCCTGGGTCTTAAGAATAAAAAGGGATAAAATGCAAAACAGTTCTTTTT
>NW_006374275.1:0-1067 GCF_000327345.1 Myotis davidii | reverse complement strand
AAAGGCCTCTATGTATTTATTATTTCCCTAAGGGGAGTTACACAGAAAGGGTGACAAACACATTGAAAGGACAGATATAATAATAAAGACACTGGTATCGAGGATAAGCCATTCGCAGGGGTATTCCTTGATCAGGTGTCAGCAAACCTAGGCTGTGGGGCCCAGTGCAGCCTGCTTGCCTTTCTTTGTAAATAAAGTTTTATTGGAACATGGCCGAGTCCATCATTTACATATCTTTGTACAGCTGTTTTTGTGTTGCAATGGCAGAATGGAGTAGCTGCAACAGAGCGTATGCAGCTCACAATGTCTAAAACATTTACTGTCCGACAGACCCTAATGCAGAAAATGTTTGCCAATCTTGATGAGCGACCCATGAACAGAGGTATCTCAGGATTTCTGCCTCTCCCCTTTTGCAATGGGGAACACCCTTAAAGAACATGGCTAAAGGCGAATAGATTTACAATTATAAATACACAGTTGTTTCAGGGAAAGGCTCTGGTAGACCTGCCTTGCTGGCAGCCTTCGCTGTGAGTTCACATACAAGAGAAAAGGTTTTGTTTATCAGTTAGAGACCCTTTCCTACTCTTTCATTCATCTCTCTTCCTCTGTTTGAACACAAAACAAAACAAAGTCAACCCTGGAAGGACCAAACCATAAATAATTCTTCTTTGTCCCGCACCTCATTCCCCACATCAGCTCCTTCACCGGACCTCTGGTTCTAACGCACTGGGTGGAGATTACCTGGGCCCACACGAAGGACGTAGTTTATTTTAATTTACTTGAAGTGATTTTTTTCCTTCTCAACTGGAAGATGGGGAAAGTAATTTTCCAGGCTAAATCCTCTTTAGCCTCTGGAATCTGGCACTCAGCAATCAGCCTGACAGTCATGCTGAAAACTTACCACTTCACGACTATTTATGTCAAAAACATGGAGGCTTTAAGTGAGGATCAGTCACACAATTAGATAATTGGTGTGCGTGACATTCGTCTACTATTTCATTTGGGAATTAACTTGAACATGCAAAATAAACCCAACTAAAAAACGAGCATTTTCCCCTTTTTTTTTT
>NW_006374274.1:0-1066 GCF_000327345.1 Myotis davidii | reverse complement strand
CTGCTTGGAACTCTCTGTGTGGTAAAATAAAAGCTCCATGTAACTTTTATTTATAAATTCTTTTAAAAACTGTTTTGAAAGGGCATTGAGTAAAAATGCAGAATGATCTATTTTTTTTTTGAAAACATAAAACAATGTGTTATTTATGCAAGGAATTGCTACTGGAGTGGATAAAACATTAAAATAATGATTCCAAGTCCGTATTGACTGGATTAACAACTTCTCTGAAACTCTAGCTCACTTTCTATGGTCTGTTGGTTCTCTTGAAACACCTTCCTCCAAGTTGAGTAGTGACACGGGACACACATCCTTCCATCGCTTGGATTGTGGCATCTTACTGTGTGTTACGTTGTCTCATCGAAAGCAAGGGCTCACACATTGTAATTAAGAATTGACTGGTACGTGGAGAAAGCATAGGGACATTCCCACCGCTGACAAACCTAGTTCTACATGTCCTTGGGGCACAAGTGACAAATGGAGTTTGGGTCCCCATTTTACCAAACAGCTCTGCATTCAAGTTCTGTTGATGTGGCATGTTTCTGTGGCGTAATGACCTAGCGTAGGGAGGTCTTTGTTCCGTCTTTTATTTACACCAACCTTTCTTGGGTTATGAGCCCTACCAAACAGCTTATGGTAGCACGCAAGGGACTCGTTTCTAACCCATTAAGTTCAAATGGATTTTCTTCCACTGTCCATTTCATTCTTGTAGCTTTTAAAAGCCATTGAAAACATCTGATAGGATCCTATTAAGGACCTGGTATACTTAAACAATAAAATGATATCTAATCCTCTCAGAGCCAAAGGATACTCTAGTGTACCTGTTTACTTCCTTTGCAGAATTAAAGCCATGATGTTATGTGTCCACTTGGAATCATGCCTTTAGTAAACATGGGAAGTAGAAAATAAGGAGCAGTGTTATCACAGGATGTGAGACAGAGAGCAGACAAAGGGATGGAGACTAATTTTGTGAGCCATATTTTAGGAGTAAAGATACTGGTCTTTTAGTGCCACTTCTATTGTGGATCACCTTTCTTTAGATACATAGATGATAGATAGATAGATAGAT
>NW_006374273.1:0-1067 GCF_000327345.1 Myotis davidii | reverse complement strand
TAATCCACAATTATCTGAGAAGTGCTGACTTAAATAAACAATACTTACAGTGTTTACACTGTAATTTTGCAATTATTTGTTTGCGTGTTCTTATTGGCAATTAAGTCTGAAGGTTTTTAGGACTAGATCTTATGCAAGTTTGTAGTACTGACACCTAGCAAATATAGTTAGCATTTAGTAGGTATTCAATCAATATTTAATGGATTAAAAACTGGGTTTGTTCTTATATTTGAGAAGCAATATTGAAATGTAAAATTAAGGGAGGAAATGAAGTGTTGCCTTTCTTTACTAAGTAATAGAAAACAATGATATGTGATGATCAAAATGGAACTCTAGAAATATTAATGAAACCAAGGCATGTGAAGAATAGACTGTCCAGAAGGAACATCAGATTTGTATGAGAATAATAAGAATAATAATAACAACAATAATAGTTATAGTAGTAGTCAGGCATTCCCAAGTTAAAGTGTTATGATCTCCAACTCAAAGAGAAAAAGAACACTATAGACAGATATTTGTTAGCATTTACTTTTTAAGTAAATAAAAAGCAAGGCATATCTATATAGTACCCTTGCCATCAGATAATATAGTTTTTTGTTTCCCCTCTCCCCCCTCCCCAAAAACCTCATGAGTGAGTAGAAATATCAGATGGAGAAAATACTCGCTGGAAGAATTTCAGCCAAATTTCCCTTTCCCAAAAGAGAAGAACATGTCATGTTTGCTGAAACCTTTACCATTTAAAATACTCCTTTAAGAACATAGAGTTTACTTTCTTGTTTTAAAAAAATTAATAAATCTGTCCTTTTTATAGCAAACCTTAATGTCTTTTGCATCTGTTGCTGGTATGCATAGTGTGATTATGAGACCACTGTTGGCCTGTTATGATTCCTTCCTTATATTACCCAGCAGACAGAACTTTTATCTTAGAGACGGTCACAAATGAAACACCAAAGATGTGCAGTGAAATAGGTGTCTTCTCAATGGAGAAAAGTTAATATAACTATCTTGTTTAGAACACACATAATTATTTTTCCACTTTTACTTAGCATAAAAACATAGTTTTTTTT
>NW_006374272.1:0-1066 GCF_000327345.1 Myotis davidii | reverse complement strand
TACTGCACAAATTATTTATTTAAACTTGGTGAGCAAATAGTTTAAATAAGGTAGTAATATATTTAAGGGCATCTTTTGAAAGTTACAATCCCCAAGGAAGACAAACCATATGAATCTTCTCATTGCAAAAAAAGAATTCAAAGACATTTGTTATAGCAAAGGAGAAAGCCAATTGTGTATGGGTCATGTGCTGAATTCACAAGAAGCCGCGTTCTCGGCCAGCCTGATTCTGGGTAAGTAATTGTTCAATTAAAATGCCTTTTCCTCAGCACGTGAAATAGTTCTTGAGTGAGCTGTAAAGTGTTCTTGTTAACTGCATTAGGCCAATGGCCATTTTGTGTAAACAGGAACAAGACTTCAGATAACCCAGAATACTGTGACAAACATTTTGATTTTGCTACAGTTTCAGAATGAAGCTCATATAAACAGGAGGATACTGAATCAATATACCATGATCTGGCCCTACCTGGTCCAGCCTAAAAATGCAGATGCTTTAAAGTACAAGCCATCAGAAGTGATAAACTTGCCTTTTAGTGTATTTTCTATTTTGTCTTCCATTTCAAAAGGCAAACAAAAGGCCCAAATTATAACTTGAAAAGACCTAAGGAATACACAAATATTAGCTGTACTTAGGACATGTAAGAATATGGTAAAAAAAAAATTATGGGAAAGACAGATTATTACATTGGTTCATCCAAGCTAGTACTTTTCCATCTGTCAGGAAAGAGGCTTTCAAAACAGAAAAACATGTAAGTTAAGCGAATCACTCCTACCGCCTTTTAAGGACCTGCTCCTTAAAAATCAGACCCTTTTTGCAGAAATAACTTCACTCCGGAGTATACTTATTGAGGTAATGCACGTGTAGTGGGAACTTAACATCTTTCCAGCATTGCCATGGTGAAGAACGTAAAAGAAATGTAAGATACACTCTCTACCCTCTAAGGACATTTCATTCTGGTAATTTTAGAATTCTAGAAATCATGCCAGAGGTAGTTTAAAAACAAAAGTATTTTGTTTTCCTGATAAAAAATAACGTGAGTAGACGTGAGTCTTAAGCAAACTTACA
>NW_006374271.1:0-1066 GCF_000327345.1 Myotis davidii | reverse complement strand
TACTTTCAACAACAAAGATAAATTTTAAAAAAAGAAGAAAAGGAAAAATAATGCAAAACAAATGCAGCCAGAGTCTCTGCTTCTAAGACATACAAAAATGAAAGGAATCTCTTCAGAATTGTCTCTCAACAATATTTACCCCTTGTATCTACATTGCGTTGGCTTTTGGGAAAATTTCCTCTCAGTACACCACTCCATCAGCTACTCTGATCAATCTGACCAGAGACTGGGACCATATCCATTTAATCTGCCTCATACAACATTTAATTAAAGCTACTATCAATAGGACTCTAAGCATCAGGCTAAGCCACAGTACAATCTTGCCCTAAACTATGCCTCCCACTGTCCTGACCCAAATGGCTGAACATATTCCATAAACCATCAGGGTCTATCTCAGAAAACCAGATGGCTTTCAGGTGTAAGTATCTGAACTGACTTTTCCTCTTGCTCTGCGGCATGTACAAAAGGATGCATTAGTAATTCCATGAACTCTGTCTTAACCCACAAGAAGGAAATCCAGAGGAATGGTATCATGCGTAAAACCCTGGCCAGTGAACTGGGGCTGACTTGAATATCTCCAAGAGCTGCCACAGGTGTTTTCACTGCTCATTTCAGAGAAAGTCAGGGACAAATTTCCTACCACCTTTACTATGGCTTTCACTGTTTGGTCTGCAGGATGTACATACACAGTAAGGCAATTATCACTCTAGGAACTTGCCCAAGGAAATTGAGATTTGCCTCATTTTGGAGCTATCTCCACAGTCTTATGAGGGCTGTATGACCTACTGATTTTTCTTTTTTAAACACTTTAAAGACATGTTAATATCTGACTTTCATACAAATACAGTCCAATGATGCCCATGTTGGAACAAGAAAGTGTTGTTTACAATTACTAGGGTTCCCTTAAGTGGGCCCTCTATCATGAAATGGTAGCATCCTGGGGTTACTGTTAGGGCAAAAAAGATACCCAGGAATGATCAGGATGAAATCCAGAATTTTCAAATTAGGTGTATACAAAATCTCTCACAACTTGATGTGGGCAGAGTTCAAGAGATTTATCTCAGTG
>NW_006374270.1:0-1066 GCF_000327345.1 Myotis davidii | reverse complement strand
TGGCTGGTAAATTAGGATATTATTGGTGGTTTTTGTTTGTTTTTGAGAACAGTTGCAGTAAATGGTAGAAATAGTGGGTGAGAAGTTATGGATTCTGAGGAGGAAAGTGGCAAATGTACTTGTTAAAGGCAAACGCGTGAGCTCTGCATCTACCTGAGATCTTGAGCCTGGGATTTCGTTGCAAAACTGACATTCCCATCTCTGAAAATCGTGAGAAATCAAGGGAAATAAATAACAGATGACATTTCTCAAGGAGCAGCTTATTAATAACAGGCACAGAGTTCCCATTGTGCTAGCCTTTGGGAAAGTCATAATTGACTACTACCAAGAGTTCTTTCTCTACACATTCTTCAGGAAAAGTAACTAACCTTGTAACTTTCCTTTAGACCAAGAGACAAAAGCATCGGCCTCTAGGCTAATGGCTGCCCTTTCTACAATTGCGGGTTGTTACCTTACACTGTTCCTGCTGTTCCATCTTTCACAAGATTTACTGAGGACGAATTTACAGTTCTGATATGTTGGTGTCTTTACTCATTGTGTTCTCAGGAGTCTGAGTCCTACAAACAATGTGTGTATTCCTAAACCCCACATCTCGTGGTGTGCACCAACTCTGTGTATAGTGACCACATGTAACTTGAAATCAGCTGTGATGGGAGTATTTATTCCTCAGAAATCAACAATCAGAACGTTTCCCCCTTGGATAGCTGTTTGTTAAACATATGCTGGTACACCACTGCCTATACTCCCGACGGAGAATCAAAGAATTAGGTGACTAAACTATTCAGTTATGATCACAGTATTATATACTCTGATAAGATACTTTATACTGGATACTTTATACTTTATACTTTATATCCCAGATAAAACAAGCATTCCACTCATTTTTATTCATACAGTGTTCATTGAGTTCCCACTAAGTGCCAGGCACTGATCTAGATAATGGGAATACTAGGGAGTTTATAATCTAGAAGGATAGGTGGATAGAAGATAGGTAGATGGGTGAATAGATAAGTAGGTAAGATATAGATATATAGATAAATAAATAGGTAGAGATAGATAGATAGAT
>NW_006374269.1:0-1066 GCF_000327345.1 Myotis davidii | reverse complement strand
TCTTCCTATTAGGGATTGAGACCACAACCTGACCAGAATTGGATGGTGATCTCCAGGTTCATAGGTTGAGGCTCAACCACTGATCCACGGTGGCTTGGCTGACTTTCAAAACTCTAAAAAAATTATGCTTGTACAGGTTTTGCACATTTCTGTTTAAGTTTATCCCTAAGCATTTAATCTTTGTTGTTACTGTGGTAAATGAGATTTTTACTACCATTATGACTACTAACTGGTAATTGTTTATGTATAAAAGGCTATTAATTTTTATAAGTTAATTTTATATCCTACCTTAGTGATTTGTTTTAATTGTCTATATTAGTTTTACAAGTGATCCTCTAGGATTTTCTAGCTATAATAGAATATAATTTACAAATAGAGAGTTTTACTTCTTTACTCATTTTCATGCCTCTAATTGATTTATTAAATTGTATTGGTTGATACCTCTATTATAGTGTTCAGTATTGGTGTATTCTGCAGTAAACAAAAACTTGCCTTGTTTTTGTTTACTGCAGAAATATTTCCAGTTTTCCCCATTATATAAGCTTTCTGGCTTTAGGACTAAAATTTAGATTTTAAAAAGTATTTTGATAACATATCCTACAATTTCCATTTTCCTGAGTGTGCACATGTGTCTATTTTATTTTTATCATTAATGGGTGAAGTGTTTTTGAAGGCTTTTTCAGTATCATAGAGATAAATTATTTTCTTTCCCAAATCTATTAATATGGAATATGATGTTAGTGGGTATCCTATATTGAACCATCTCTGCATTCCTGGAATAAATCTCAAATGGTCAAGATTCATTACTTAATAATAACAATGAGGTTATTTTACCTATTTTTTTGTATCAATATTTACAAGGGGTATTGGTTTATAGTTGCTTATTTTGTACTTATCAGGTTTAAGTATCAATACTATATTTGCTTCATATAAGGAATCAAGAATCTTTATCATTTTCAATGCTCCGGAATAATTTATATAACAATGGAACTATCTGGTCTTTGAAGGTTTGGTAGAATTCCTCTGTGAAACCATTTGACCCTTTAGTGGATGCTTTTTAGTGGGG
>NW_006374268.1:0-1066 GCF_000327345.1 Myotis davidii | reverse complement strand
GTATGTGCCCTAACTGGGAATTGAACCAGTAATCTTTAGGTGCATGGAATAACACTCACCCAACTGAGCCACACCGATCTAGGGCAAGTATTTATGTTTTTGACAGAATCAAATTTCAAACACTTTTTGGGGTGAACCAAATGTCTCCATGGACATTTTAGATGGGACCAAATGTTGGTTAAGTGTAATTACGGGTAAGAATTGTTAAGAAATATGTATAGCTGCTTGAGTACTTAGCTCAGACACCAAAATTATTCTTGTCATTACCAACAAGTTCCAGGTCATTTATTTAAAGAGAAAAAGACTTTCTTGTTTGGGTAAATATCACTAGCCGTTTGCCAAAAGCTGGGCTGAGGGTATCACTCATGCATGCTACAGAGGGTATCTCCTGTGAGGGAGTAAGGGCCTTTTGTGATGCTTAAGGGGCTGAGTTTCCTTTGTCTAAATTAATGTGTACACCTTTAAGGAAGTTTTGAAATGTGGTGGTTGCTTCTTTTCCACTTCCTCTATCTTGCTGGCTGGGTTCTGGGAGAATTAAAAATTTGGGGTTAACATATTAATTTTGAGATACCTTAATATCTTGAAATACCTCAAATATTTATCATTGTCTTGCTTCCCCCAGAAGTAGATTTTGTGGTAAAGATTTTAAAATAAATTTGTGGTTTTGGGAGATGAATACTGAATACCTCATTAGGATATTGGGAAAGTGAGGCAGGAAAATGATGGAAATAAATGAGCAGTGGGTTTTCCAACAGGGTAGTTACCACTATGAATGTGGAATTCACTCTGTAGTAAGATTCTGAAACTAGTGTGCAACATAAAGGTCAGATTTATCTTACTCTAGAGGCAAGGGAGCTGATATGTATATGGCAGATATGCAAACTGTCCCCTTAGGAGTTGCACTGGGAGACCTGGAGTTCAATCATTCCCTATGACATGCGCTGACCACCAGGGGGCGGTTCAAAATGAAGGAAGGCCCCAACAGCCAGCGCTCATCCTGGGAAGGAAAGCGCTGCCCTTGATCTGTGGCCAGGTCTAGGGACTCTTATCTCTGCACAAATTTTGT
>NW_006374267.1:0-1066 GCF_000327345.1 Myotis davidii | reverse complement strand
TGCACCAGGCCTCTAGTAAGTTAATAAACACCTTAGTACACGAAGTGGTGGTAATTGCTATAAAGACACATAAAGCAAGGAAGTAGATAGAGATTTGGAGAAAGGGGTGCACTTTGAATAAGGTAGTCAGAGAAGGTATTACATGAAGTGACACTGGAGAAAGTCTTTGAGGAAATGAGAGAGTAAATTAAGGCAGGTCAGGGATATGCACACAATTCAGAGGGAACAGCCAGTGTGAAGGCCCTGTTTAAAGAAAGGCAAAATCAGGGTCACAGAAAGAAAGCAAGGAAGAGAAGTCAAATGCACATTGCAACAGCTTAGGCTTATCCCTCATTATTTTCCTCATATTTTACACCATATTAAAGTAGGCTGTCCTCAGGATAATCAAGAGTATTTTGAGGACATTTTAAGGATTTGCCTTACCCTCTATAAAGGATGGAAAGCCCTTGGCAGTGTTGAACAGACAGCAGCCTGATCTGTCTTACACATTAAAAAGTTTGCTCTGGCTGCTGTGTAGAGAATAGGCAATATAGTGCAGGAGATGAACAGTGATCCAATTAGAAGATCATTGTGATAGTCAAGTTGAGAGATGTTGATAACTTGCATCAGAGGGGCACCCCTTAAGGTGGTGATAAATGGATCCCATATATATTTTGAAGTAAAAACAGCATGATTTCCTGATAGATTAATTGTGGATGAAGAGAGAAATCTCAAGAAAAACTCAAATTTGTGTGAACAATAGAAGTATGGAGTTATCATTTCCTAATTTGGATAGATAGGTTAAGTGTTAAATTTTGGTTGTGTTAATAATGGACAGTCTTCTAGCCAACTACACAGAATTAGAAAGTAGGCAATTAGATATACAATTCTCTAGTTCAGGGGAGTAGTCTATGCTGGGAGCATCATGTATGGTCCCAGAAACATAATGAGCTCACCAAGGAAATACTCCTAAATATAAAAGCAAAAACTCTGAGTCACTCCAAATGTTCAAGGTGAGGAATGAGTGGTTAGTAGAAGGTAAAAGGAACCAGGACTGTGCAATATCTGGGAAGATATATATATATAT
>NW_006374266.1:0-1066 GCF_000327345.1 Myotis davidii | reverse complement strand
GTGAAACCAATGTACTGCAGAGAACAGGATCTGAGGACACATCCACAGATGAATTGTATTTATTAATTGTTATGCAATGTGTTATTTTATAAGTTGTTTAAAAAATAAAGACTGACCACATTGCGAGGCCCTGCGAGTCACTAATTAAACTGCTGTGCTTGCTACGACTTACCTTATCCTTTCTACAGTGATCACTGCCAATAAGTAATTTAGAATTTGAATCACACAGATAAGATATAAAATTATTCATAGTTTACCTTGTTAGTTCCCTACTTCCTTAACTAGGAGGTATATAGATGTTGCACCAATCATAGTTTCTAAATAAGGTTTGGGTTTTGAAGCTGAGAAGTGGATATACTTTCAGGTAGAATATTAATATGAGTCTAATTATTTACCAGTGTTCATTATGTACTTATGTATTTCTATAAGTAGAATATAACTAGCTGTGTCATTTTGTTCATATGGCATTTGTGTAAGTCATTAAGAGTTTACAATAAGCAACAAGATTGCAAAACAGATGGAGCGTCTATATGGTTGATCATTTTATGGAAGAAAAAACAGTTTCAAGGGTAAAGAAACGTGTTCCAGTTAATTCAAGTATTATATTTATTATATTTTCAGTTGTTATTTTCATTAGACTTTTTAAATATAGTTTCTATTTTTCTGCTTAAACTTCCCATATTTTTATTTATTCATTAATTCATAGAAAGCGCATTTTTTTCTTTGCCGCATGAGCATTGTTATAATAGTTGTATAAAAGTAATTGTTTGCTAATTCTAACACCTGGGCCCTCTGGAGATAATCCTACATTGATTTTTTTTCTTTTAAAAATAGGTCACATTTTTCTTATTCTTTGTGGAATCAAGTACAGTGTTCTATTATGTCCTTATACTGTGCAGAATCCATATAAGAATTATGTTATTTTCCTCTGAATAGGGCTTATTTTATGGTTGTTTCAGTAGGTATTTAACTTGGTTGATTTCAGACTGTCAAGTCCTTGTGCAGCACCTCAAATCTCAATCCAATTCTTTGTTCTGTAAGGTGTACTCTCCGTTGTTCCCCCAAA